>NW_017670727.1:272967-305682 GCF_001879085.1 Nicotiana attenuata | reverse complement strand
ACCCTCGACCCACCTTTCTGAATCAGTCTCTTTCTTCTTCTTTACAATACGAGTTTCATTGAATAGCTCATGATCTTGCTTCATTGGCATCATAAAGCTGTCTGGTGGCTTTGGTGATTATCCTCGGGATGAACTTGGATACAGAGAATAACTTGGATACAGTAGCTGACAGGGTGTGTCTTTTGATCAATTGTTGTTCTCGTTAGCGATAATGATGATGAGAAGGCAATGGCATGTGTTTCAAATAGTGATGGTGTAGGCAGGAATTTTAACATTTCCTAAGTAGATAAAAGAAAGATTATAGAGGAATTNTAGCTCGCGACGCCTTTGCTCCTCAAATCGGCCTCCACGCGCGTCGAATCTATCCAAAATCAGAGCGAATACATCACAATATGTCAATGGGACAATACCCAATCGAAAACAATCGGAAAAATAGCAGAAATCTCGAAATTCGCAAAACCCGAGCCCTGGGCCCACTTCTCGAAAAATCAGAAAATTAACATCACCGGATTCCTTATCTCGCCACGAGTCTATACATATCAAAATCCCAAGAATCGGAGTCCATTTGACCCCTCAAATCCCTAGTTTAAGCTCTCTTAGGTTTCAAGCCCTAATCACCATTTTTGCCTATTAATTCCTTGAGTTTCCAGCTCTAATCCATGTGTTTACACCAAAAAAAATCATGTTTTAAGTCCAAGAATTCATACCTGATCAAAGCCCTTGAAACCCTCTTCAAAATCGCCCAAAAATGCTCCAAGTCCGAAGTGAAATATGTTACTCTTTCAAAAATTCGCGAAGAAGATTAATTAATAAATCTGCCCAGTCATCTCGCTTCTGCGGTCCCGTTTCGGCTTATGCGGGACCGCTTCTGCGGTCACTACACCGCTTCTGCGGTTTCCTCTTTAAAATCCCCGGCCGCTTCAGCGGCTCCAATTTCGCAGCAGCGGAACCGCTTCTGCGGTCCACACTTCCGCTTCTGCGGAAACTGCCTAAGTCCCTTTTCGCTTCTGCGAGTTCCTCCTCCGCTTCTGCGTGACCGCACCTGCGGTCCCATAACCGCAGGTGCGAAAATACCAGATACCAGCAGACTTAGCGACATGCAAATATCCAAAACTTTTCGTTTAACCGTCCGAACTCACCCCGAGGCCCCCGGGACCTCAACTAAAAATACCAATGCATCTTACAACGTTATTCAAACTTGTTCCAATCATAAAAACACATCCAACAATACTAAAATTATCAATTCTCATCGAATTCAAGCCTAAGTTCTTCCAAAACTTCCGAAACACGCATTCGATCAAAAACCCAACCAAATCACCTTCGAATCATCTGAAATTTTGCACACATATCCCAAATCACCTAACGAAGCTACTGCAACTCTCGGAATTCCATTCCGACCCTCGGATCAAAATCTCATCGGAATTCCATTCCGAACCGGAAATCGCCAAAATACTAACTTCGCCAATTCAAGCCTAATTCTACACCGGACCTCCAAAATCACTTTCGATCACTCTCCTAAGTCACAAATCCCAAAGCTAACCGAATCACCGAAAATCATATTCGAGCCCTCGAACTCATAAGTCAACATCCGGTTGACTTTTCCAAACCAAACCTTCCTTAAAGAGACTAAGTGCCTCATTTCCTACCAAAACCAACCCAAATCAACTCTAACTCACCAAATACCGATAATGAAACATGAAGAAGCATAAAATGGGGGAAACGGGGCGGTAACTCATGAGACGACGGGTCGGGTCGTCACATCCTCCCCAACTTAAACAAACACTCATCCTCGAGCGTACCCAGAGTTGTCCTAGAAGCCAACCAATAGCTGAATGACCTTACCAAGCATATACCCGGGGATGATCCCACGTCACCCTATCTCGCATAGGTCCGATAACACAACATAGCTGAAATTTCACAATCCATCTAGTCCATAAACCATAGAACCACATTGCACCTTCCGAAATCATACACAAGATCAGAACCTTACATCTATACTCTGAATAAGCCCGAACCAGCTGTAATAATCCATACCTGCAACCTCAGGTGCAATCATATGATATACTACATAACCCACACACTCGAAACGATAACCTCTATTCACAGCAGTTTCCCACAACACCCGAATACCGGTAGAAAACCTCTTATCAACTAGGGTCTTATTCCGACACTTTCATATACTTTCAACGATAAATGAAACACGCAATAAACCGCAACCATTTTCTCAGATCAACCATTCATGAAGCCACTTCCCTTTTGACTAATACCACAGCAGATTCCGAGTCGAACCTCGATATTATCCTTCCAACAAGCTGAAATCAAATTCGTTCGTATTCATTAGTGACCCCAACGATCACCTCGAATCCAACACACCACTCTGGTGAAATGACACCTCAATACAGGCCTAAGCCACAACTTGCATAATACGCGCACCAATAAGAAACGGTCCGAACATACTCAAATCATGAAAAAAATGACTCAAACGAAAGAGTTGTACCTCAAGCTCACCAATACCATCACCACACAAGGCTGAGACCCCGTCTCACATTATAGACATAGAACACCTGAATCTACCCCGAAAGGTCATATCTCCACGTAGCCTCGCTACAATGCGCGATCTCATCCAAACACCGTTACACATGAAACACCCCAAGCCACTATGCTCAAATTTCGACAGCCACGCACAATTTGATGTCTGGAACCAAAGCAATTCATTACACTCACGGTGAAACAAATAACATACGCCACGCAACCCGATAGGTCATAACCAATTATCCATTTACCGAGCAACACCCAATTACTCTTCCCGCTTGACTTTCACTATGAATCCCCAATAGAACCGCGCCACATGTGCCCATAACTAACAAATCATAACGTCTCACAACACCGAAAAGCAACTCATAGCTCTCCTCAGATCACTAACAAGCTCAATAACGATCGAATCAACCTATCCCTCAACAATACAATTCGGGGCCAACCAAGCCCACTCAAGCTAAACACGTATCCACATCAGCCTACCAACGAACTCATTACCAAGAAAGCCTGAAGCTGCTCCTTCCACTACTATAACTCCTGCCGGAGCCGTACGATACGGTGCCCGACACCAAATCAATACCGAAATCCACAACTTCGCCTGGCGACATGCCCAACCACAAGAAACGCATCCGAAAAGTCCCTCAACACCGGAACTGAACCAATGGTAGGAACCTCTGCACTGACATCCATCACGAAGGCCCAATTAAGAAAAGCAGTCCTCCCCAGCCATCCGATGGTCTTTGGAATACAAACCACTCTGCTAGAACATAATCCGATGCACCTCGCCACTCAACCTGTGGCATTTTCCGGCGTAGCCCATAGCGCAATAGTCTAGGATAACCCAACACTGAGACAACCAGTCTACACCCCCAACATCATATCCAAAATCTAACATACCAAGCAAAGAAAGATCCACTCGGGCCTCCAAATCCCGATAGCCGCTAAACGGTGCCGATATACACGATCCACAACCACTACACAGTCTGTACCTAAGAACTCCCAGTCTCCAACTCCATATAACACACGAATCACCATACCTGATCCAGAATTTTGCCGTATGAATACATATCACACCTCAAGTACCCAATCATTCCACGAAAGATATTCTAAAATTTCCCCTATGCCATCAAACAAAATCAGATATCGGCAATCGACCTAACAAGAAAGCGCCGCAATACTACCGAAGTATCATCAGTTAAGTCACATTACCCCTTTCCGACACAAATACTCTCGTCAAGTCACTTCCATTTAGCAGTACCATTTCCTTGATTATCTGAGGCTACCCGTTGCCTAGGAGTTTTATGAACTTTCTTTCAGAACTGAACTGAAACCTCGCACACGCAAATCTCGATCCTCCACAACATACCGCATATACCATACCATCCAAAGATAGCAGAAAAACTTTTATCTCTCTTCTGAGCCACAGACATCTACACACTCAACTGAACTTCCATTGATCCCATCTAGAAGAAAAATCATTACACATTCCATGTCTCTCATATTCGTAGAAAATGCACCTCTTCAACCATGGTAGAAATCAACAAGAACTCTCTCAACTCCAATTAAACTGCCAGGACGGAATCCTTCTAACTCGAACAAGCTAAGCAAGCCATCAAAACCCAAGATCATTGCTGCAAAATACTTGTAAGGGCTCATTACCTCGAACACATACGAAGAATTAATCATATCCTTACCATACCGATTCGGTCTACTATCAAGCTATTCCATCTATCTAATTTCCCTTCTGATTCATCATCAACTTGATATTCCCCCTTGCTGTAGCACCACAGTTCCTCAACCCAGGCTCTCTACACGAGACCCAAGCACCAGACCACACTGTCTAAGACCCATGGCCACTGAATCCTCTCTCAAATATTCCCAGAAACACCACATTCCCAAAATACTTTACTCTGAAGAACTTCCTGTGAATCTAAATCCGTTACCTTTACTTTCCAGATACTGATACATAGAATCCCATAATTACATAAAAATACCACAAGTCTTGACATTTTCCAATGAAAACACAGTCTCTAACCACATACCCAACCTTAAGACACCTGATTGTTACATGTAGAATCTTGAACACATTAAAACCATTCTTGAGAGTCATTTACTTCTTATTCAAACTGCAATTTAACTGATCAAACGAACTTAACCACCTGTGCCTCATTAGCACTCTGACACCGCAGGATATGACCTCATCCCAATACAACAAACATCTTCCTGCTCCATGCACCGAGCATTCTTTACTAACAAAAGCTTAAGACATCCTGTGATTCTCACACATCTACGAAGCACCATATAACCTTTGTCAAAATTTTGCTTCACTCGTGCCATCCTCGGCTCAATTTCCGCAACCAGAACTGATTCGCCAGCACGCCTCAAACCGGAACCAACATAGCACATAACCGTACAATTAGCTAATCAATAGCAAACTCCCCAACTTGGCTCGAAGCCATGGATCAAAACACTCCCAACAACTCATAACGCATATACTCTATTGCTTTCTTAATACCATAGTGAGATTAAACTCAATCCTTCATAGTGAAATTAACTCTTCTGCAAATCTCGCATTCAACCCTGCAATAGTGAAGCCCACTCTCTTAAGCAATCCGAAATCTCAAATTTCAGCATGTACCCTTCAATTACACATGAGACCTTCTAACATACACATAAGGATCATACCACTTAATAACACCCCACAGGAGATAACCCACCTGCTTCGCCTCAATGTAACATTTTCGTATACCTTCCATCGTCATACACATTACACAGCCACTTATTGTTCCTGAATCTGGACTCATACCGCCATATGAAATGCACTTGACTCCCCAACTAGGACACACGAAACGATCTTTCACGCGCCCATAATTCGGTCTACACATCAAATCACAATAGGAAACGAACACTTAACAGTTCATCTATTATCCAGCAGACTTCTTCGTCACTACCAAGTCATATAGATACATCTCGCAGCACTAACATACTCATCCCACGGACATCCAACCGCCATTCCGGCTAATAGGGACAATACCGAACATATAAGTTCAAAACACTTGCTCACACAAAATCAGCACCTCAGTGCTCCAGCCATAGGCAAAGATCCTGCCTCAAGTCCTCTAGACTGGCCCAACATCGAACTCACAGAAATCACAACTCGCCCCTCGATCGGGGAAATCACAATCCATCAAGGCACTTCTGATACTGAGTGCTCATGCGCGCATACAAACGCGTGGAAGGAATTTTCAAGAGTTTCTTTTCAAGCTGAATCAAGGACGCACGACAAGAATTCAAGAATGTAAAGTTTCCTAAAGGTTCTGCAGCCTCTCGAGGATAAATACAGACGTCTCCGTACCGATCCTCGACACTCTACTAAACCTGCTCATGACTCGTGAGACCTAGTAACCTAGGCTCTGATACCAACTTTTCACGATCCTAAACCCGGACCCGGTCGTGATGGCGCCTCTCGTGAAGACGAGGCCAGCCAATTAACCCGACTTATCTTTTTAGAATAGTTAACATTAATAAGCAGCTTTAATATGATTAAGTAACCACAGTCTATTAAAAGATCTCTTTAACAAGTGCAGAAATAAAACCTAGCCCAAAACGGGGTGTCACAAGTCACGAGCATCTATCAGAGTATAAATACAACTACCAGACCTAAAATATACAAAGCCGGAATAATGAACCAAAAAGAGAAAAATGGTGCTGCGAACGCAGGCAGTCACCTCGCTACTCCTATAGCTCTACTTCTGATCAACCAAAACCCATTACCGGGTTAACAAATACCTGCATCTACACGCGAGGTGCAGGGAGTAAAGTGAGTATTCCAACTCAGTGAGTAATAAAGGTAAATAACAACTGAGCAGTAAGAAATCACGTAAAGCAAACCATCATGCTATATAGGGACAGTGAAGAACCCTTGAGAGAAAGCAGTGAAGCTGTAAAAACTTTAGAAATATCTTAGCTCAGTTTAAAACCTCTTTTAAAAATGACTTTTTCAAATTTTATGCAATTGAATGCAAAACGAATAGCGCGGATAAGCACAGAAGTCCGCCTCTCGGACACCGCACACGATTATCAGATAACACCAGAGCAACAGGTAAATATTGCAAGAAGTAGCACAAACAGCATATAATGACAGACAATGAAATAAGGTAAACACATCAAACAGTACCTGTATCACTGCGGCGTGCAGCCCGATCCATATATCGCTGCGGCGTGCAACCCGATCCATTTAACGTCGACGACGCTCACTGGGGGTGTGCAGACTCCGGGAGGGGCCCCTTACGGCCCAAGCGCATAATCAAGCCATCTCGTGGCATCATAAACAGGCTCTCGGCCTCATATTAATATCAGTATAACACTGCTGCGGCGCGCAGCCCGATCCATAAGTATCCTCACAATACAGGCCCTCGGCCTTACTCAGTCAACAAAATCACATAAGCCACTCGGGCAACAATAAAACAGTGTTTCTCAGCCCAAAACATCATTTAAATATCATTTGAGTATTAAAACTGAGTGAACTTGGCTAAGTTTTGGAAATAGTAGGAAATAACATGACTGAGTTCAAATATATATAATTAATTCAGTGAGGAATTATTAACAACAATCCCCGAAGGGTTCAAATAGTTGGCACGAAGCCCAAACATGGCATTCAGCCCAAATAATGATGATAGCAAACTGATTTCAATCAAATACGTGGTAAAATCATTAATCGGGATGGACTAAGTCATAATCCCCAACGGTGCTCTACCCCACGCCCGTTAACCGGCGTGCAAGTCACCTCAACATAGCACTATGATGTGCAATTCGGGGTTTCAAACCCTCAGAATATCATTTACAATCAATACTCACCTCGAACCGGCGAAAATTCTAGCTCGCGACGCCTTTGCCCCTCAAATCGGCCTCCACGCGCGTCGAATCTGACCAAAACCACATCGAATACGTCACAATATGCCAAAGGAACAATACCCAATCGAAAACAATCGAAAAATATTAAAAATCCCGAAATTGGAGAAACCCGAGCCCCTGGCCCACTCCTCGAAACTCAGAAATTCTTACACCAATGGGTTCCTTATCTCACCACGAGTCTATACATATCAAAATCACAAGAATCGGAGTCCATTTGACCCCTCAAATCCCTAGTTTAAGCTCTCTTAGGTTCAAGCCCTAAACCACCATTTTTGACCTTTAATTTCTTAAGTTTTCAGCTCTAATCCATGTATTTACACCATAGAATCATGTTTTTAAGTCCAAGAGTTCATACCTGATCAAAGCCCTTGAAACCCTCTTCAAAATCGCCCAAAACCTCTCCAAGTCCGAGTTAAAAATGTGAAACCCTTCAAAAATTCGTGAAGATGAAATTAAATAAATCTGCCCAGTCATCTCGCTTATGCGGTCCCGTTTCCGCTTATGCGGGACCGCTTATGCGGTCACTACACTGCTTCTGCGGTTTCCTCTTTAAAATCCCCGGCCGCTTCAGTGGCTCCAATTTTGCACCAGCGGAACCGCTTCTGCGGTCCACACTTCCGCTTCTGCGGAAACTGCCTAAGTCCCTTTTCGCTTCTGCGAGTTCCACATCCGCTTCTGCGTGACCGCACTTGCGGTCCCATAACCGCAGGTGCGAAAATACCAGATACCAGCAGACTTAGCAACATGCAAAAATCCAAAACTCTCCGTTTAACTGTAACGACCCGACCGGTCGTTTTTGGAATTTACCCCCCGATCCCCCCTTAACTGCTTCCCCTAAGTTCATTTCTGCTATTTTGGTTTGCCGTGATGTTTGGTGTTAGGATTCGGAGTGTTTTGGGACACTTAGCCCCTAAATGAGAGCTTAAGTGTTGAAAAATGGTCTGAAGCTCGGAATGGAAATCTGATGGTTCCGTTAGCTCCGTTAGGTGATTTCGGGGTTGGGAGCGTGTTCGGAATGTATTTTGGAAGTCCGTAGCTCATTTAGACTTGAAATGCCGAAGTTTGAATTTTTGAAGTTTCCGGTCCGATGGTGAGTTTTTGATCCGAGGGTCGGATTGGAAATCCGGAAGTTGCAGTAGCTCCGTCATGACATTTGGGATGTGTGTGCAAAATTTCAGGTCATTTGGACGTGTTTTGGTTAGGTTTTTGATCGAAATCGTATTTGGAAGGAATTTGAAGTTCATAGGCTTGAATCTTTGATTAATTCGGGTTTCCGGCGTTGTTTTAGGTGTTTTCAAGATTGGTACAAGTTTGAATAAGGTATTAGGTGGTATTGGTGCTTTTGGTTGAGGTCCCGGGGGCCTCGGGATGATTCCGGGTGGTTAACGGAGGAAAATTTCTAAGTTTGCAGCAGCTGGTATTTTGTTCCTTCTGGTATATTCGCTTCTGCGGCTTGGGAACCGTAGAAGCGGCTCGCTCATCGCAGAAGCGATTTTGGTCCCCCCACTCAGGAACCGCAGAAGCGGTTATTTATCCGCAGAAGCGGAGGTCTGACCTTTTAAAAGAAGCCGCAGAAGCGGCCAGTGTTTCGCATAGGCGGGACCGCAGAAGCGGTCCCTAGACCGCAGAAGCGGCATTCACTGTACAGATATAGAAATTCGAGGGTTTTAATTTCATAAGTTGGAGAAATCAATTGAGAGCTCGGTTTTAGGCGATTTTGAGTGGGTTTCGAAGAGAAGATCACTGGGTAACGTTTCTTTGGTCCCTTTTTGTTATATTTCATCATTATATAGTTAAATACATCATTGGAATTCGAATTTAGGATCAAAAAATTGGATAATTTGGGGTAAAACTTCATTGCCTAAACTATTGAGTTTTGAGTGGGCATTTGACCTCCGATTTGGGAGATTTTTATATGGTTAGACTCGTGAGAGTACGAGGGTTCTAAAAATGTNTATATATATATATATATATATATACGCCATATATATTCAATATAATATTACCTAATACACTTATACTTAGTGCATAGTACAGCGTAAGTATATATATTATATATACATACGCCTTATTCGATATAATATTACCTAATACACTTATACTTAGTTGTGACGATCCGTCCCGTCGTCACGTGAGTTACCGCCCCGTTTTCATCATTTTCTGCTTCCTTATGTTTCATTATAAGAGTCTTGGGTGAATGTGTCGAATTGGATTGGTTTTGGAAGAAAATGAGACACTTAGTCTCTTCAAGGAAGGTTTGTTTTGGAAAAGTCAACCGGATTTTGACTTATGAGTTAGAGGGCTCGGATGTGATTTTCGGTGATTCGGTTACCTTTTGGGGATGATTTGTGACTTAGGAGCGTGATCGGAATTGGTTTTGGAGGTCCGGTGTAGAATTAGGCTTGAATTGGCGAAGTTAGTATTTTGGCGAATTCCGGTTGATAGGTGAGATTTTGATCCAAGGGTCGGAATGGGATTCCGAGGGTTGTTGTAGCTTCGTTATGTGATTTGGGATGTGTGTGCAAAATTTCAGGTCATTCGGAGGCGTTTTGGTTGGGTTTTTGATCAAATGCGTGTTTCGGAAGTTTTTGAAGAAACTTAGGCTTGAATTCGGTGAGAATTGATGATTTTATTGTTGTTTGATGTGTTTTGATGATTGGAGCAAGTTTGAATGATGTTTTAGGATGTGTTGGTGCTTTTGGTTGAGGTCCCGGGGGCCTCGGGGTTTTTTCGGATGGCTAACGGGAAGATTTAAAATTGGAAAATATTACAGAAACTTCAGATCAGCTGTTGCAGAAGAATTGGTCTTCGCGTTCGCGTTGGTGAGTCGCGAACGCGTAAAAGGAAACTGCAGGACCAGGATTTTGACCTTCGCGTTCGTGTCTGGGGCCTCGCGATCGCCAAAGGGTCAGGTGTTGAGTCATCGCGTTCGCGTGAAGGCATACGCGTTCGCGTATAAGGAGTTGGGTCCCAGGGCTGTTGCCCTTCGCATCCGCGTGGAGCAGTACGCGTTCGCGTAGGCTTAGGGGTTCAGACCTTCGCGTTCGCGTGAGTGTAACCGCATTCGCGAAGGGTATTTTTGGCAGTAGCAGATTTTGATCATCGCGAAAGCGAGAGGGTCCCTCGCGTTCGCATAGAGGAAAAGAAGTCTGGACAGAAGGGTTTTATTAAATATTTCATCCGCGAACCAAGTCTTATTTCCACCATTTTTGAGCAACCTTGAGAGCTTTTGGACGGGAATTGAAGGTGATTTCGACTGGGTGTGATTGGAGGTGAGTTCTATGACCTAAATACATGATTTAATGGTAGAATTAACCTTGAAATTTATGAAAATTCATCAAAAAGGCAGAAAAGCTAGGGCTTGGAATTTGATATTTCAAAGTGGGATTTGATGGGTCATTTGGGCTCGGATTTAGGTGTTTTTGGTATGTATAGACTCGTGGCGAGATAAGGAATCCGATGATGTTAAATTTTCTGATTTTCGAGAAGTGGTCCCGAGGCTCGGGTTTTGCAAATTTCGTGAATTTCGATATTTTTCGAGTCTTTTCGTTTGGGTTATGTTCCCTTAGCCTATTGGAACGTATTCGTTGTGGTTTTGATCAGATTCGACGCGCGAGGAGGTCGATTTACGAGGCAAGGGCATAGCGAGCTAGGATTTTGGCCAGCTTGAGGTGAGTAATGATAGTAAATGATATCCTGAGGGTTTGAAACCCGGATTTGCACAACGTAGTACTGTATTGAGGTGAAACACGTGCTTAATGGCGAGCGCGGGGTTGTTTGCTACTGGTGATTGTGACTTGGTCCGTCCCGTTTGATATTTTACCCCGTATTTGACTGAGCTGTTTCGTTTATCATTATGATTTGGGCTTACTTCCATATTTTGGGCTTAATGCCAACTATTTGAATCCTTCGGGGATTGTTATCACTGTTTCCTCACTTTTTTGATATATTACTTGCACTCAGTCCTAATGATTATACTGCTTTACAAAACTCAGCCGCTTTAATTGAATTTTTGAGACTTTATGATATTTTTACTGTTGTTTGGGCTGAGCACTACTATTTTATTGATGCCCGAGGGGCTTATGATGTTTCCTGGACTGAGAAGGCTTCCAGGCCTTGAGTGTGATGTGAGGAGGCTCTCAGGCCTCGAGTGTGATGTGAGAAGGCTTCCAGGCCTTGAGTGTGATGTGAGGAGGCTTCCAGGCCTCGAGTGTGATGTGAGAAGGCTTCCAGGCCTTGAGTGTGATGTGAGAAGGCTCTCAGGCCTCGAGTGTGATGTGAGGAGGCTTTCAGGCCTTATGTTGATATAGCGCTTGGGCCGTAAGGGGCCCCTCCGGAGTCTGCACAACAACAGTGAGCGCGGGTACCCATGTGATATGAGAGTGAGCCCGAGGGGCTGATATTATGCTGAGTGACTGATACTGAGCCCGAGGGGCTGATACTGTTCTGAGCGATTGATACTGGGCCCGAGGAGCAGATTTCTACTCACTATTTACTTATTGTTTTACCTGATTTACCTGATTTTAAAAGGAGATTTCATTCGATTCTTTACTGTTCCACTGTTTTTACTGTTTTTACTGCCTGATATAGAATTGCTTTGTGTAGTTATGTGTTTTCATGCCTTCGTTTATTATTTATTATTATTACTCACTGGGTCGGAGTACTCACGTTACTCCCTGCACCATGTGTGCTGATACAGGCATAGCGGAGTCTGCACCTGAGCGCTGATTCTTTCCAGACCAGGTAGCGAGTTGGAGTGACGAGGTAGCTGTTGACGTCCGCAGCCTCTTGTCTTCCCTATTTTATGTCTTTTGAGTTCCTTCAGACTATTGTATCAAACATTTTATTTCATAGACTCATTACAAACTCTGTAGTAGCTCATGACTTGTGACACCCCGATTTGGGCTGTGTCGGGATGGTTTCCCTCGTTATTATCGCTATTTCCGCACTATTTGCTATATTACGCATGTGTTAGAATTTTAAATGGTAATTAATTGCTTTAAAAGAGGTGTTTGCGTTGTTCTGGCTGGCCTTGTCTTCACGAGAGGCGCTATCACGGCCGGGTTTGGGAATTGGGCCGTGACATTAGTGCATAGTACAGCGTAACTATAGTACAGCGTAACTATATATATTATATATATATACGCCATATATATTCGATATAATATTACCTAATACACTTATACTTAGTGCATAGTACAACGTAAGTATATATATATACGCCATATTCGATATAATATTACCTAATACACTTATACTTAGTGCATAGTACAGCGTAACTATATATATATATATATATAAGCCATATTCAATATAATATTACCTAATACACTTATACTTAGTGCATAGTACAGCGTAAGTATATATATATTATATATATTAACGGCTTTTACATTTATA
The DNA here is from genome assembly GCF_001879085.1 of Nicotiana attenuata. Taxonomy (NCBI): domain Eukaryota; kingdom Viridiplantae; phylum Streptophyta; class Magnoliopsida; order Solanales; family Solanaceae; genus Nicotiana; species Nicotiana attenuata. The sequence continues at coordinate 292,833 of NW_017670727.1, read as the reverse complement.
TTATTTAGATAGTAAATACAAAAGTGATTTTTAATTTTGACCATTGTTGACCTTAATGGAGACCAACTTTGGTCGCTAATTATACATGAAATTAATTTAGCGACTTGGTCGCAAAATTTAAATCAGATTTATTTATATTTTATATAATATTTAAATTAAAAATATAATTATTAAAATTTATAACTGAGTCCCACTTTAGCGACCAAACTTGGTCGTTATCTGCCTACCCTTTATTTAGCGACCAACGTTGGTCGCCAAGTTTAAATATTTAAATTTTATATTTTTTTTAAAATAATAATATAATTATTAAAATTTTGAAGGTGGGTCCCACTTTAACGACCAACATTGGTCGCTAATCTCAGTAAACCTTTGACCAAGCAAGTCTGACCAGTCCAGTCAACATTTTGACTAATTTAGCGACCAAAGTGCGACCAACCTTGGTCGCTAATTTGTTTCATTTATTTATTTTATTATTTTCTTGTTTTGCGACCAACGTTGGTCGCTTTTCTCTTCAGACCAACTTTGGTCGCTATTTTTTGATCGCTTTTTTGCGGAATTCTAGTAGTAAAATTTTATATCGGGGGTAAAGTATTCCCGAACAAAAGCTGAGCTCGAATTCGAAACGTATGATTAAGAGTAAATTAGTAGTATCTTATGATTCCATGCACCATAATTCTTGGTCCTGACCCCGCATTTCAAACACCCAACATTCACGATATTTCATGGAGTGTCTTTGAACTAAATGAAAAAGAGATTATCGGCTTTGCATGAGAAGTCTAATATTTTTCTTTTCTTTAAGAATACAACAAAAAGAAAATAGAAAAATGGAAGGGACGAATATGATTGGTTTCAGTTAGAAACAAAAGAGCATATCATATTCTGATAGAGCTTTTCATTAATTTGTTTTGGACCCCAAAAGAAAGCAATGATAGAATACTCTTCTTCAACATGTGCTTCTGTTTGTGGCTGCCCCTCTCTCCTTCTTATTCAATAGTTTAGTCTTGCATGTTTGCAAGTTATAGAACCACAAAAATCCTTGCTTGATGTAGATTAATAGTATAAGTTTCAACAGAATTAACTCTTTTTATTATCAAAGGTTTTCTAACTCCTCATCAGAAAATGCATCGAGGAGAAATTAAAGAAAAAAAAAACAAAAATTTGGCGAGTGAGAAGAAAATAATACTACTTGATTTTATTTTCATCAATTAGTGACATCTAGAGGTAGGGTTTTTAAGAAAGAGAGAAAGTTGTTGGCACATGCTAAGAGTAACAACATTAAGAAGAAACCCAGTATAATTTCATATGTGGAGTTTGGGAAGGGTAATGTGTATGCATACATTACCCCTACCTTGAAAAGGTAGTGAGACTGTTTCTGATAAATTGTTAGCTCAAGGAAGACACATACTAATTAAGAGTATACTTAGAATATGTGGTCTTAACTATGCTATTATAATTTCTATAGTTATATGACCATGTCATTAGACGTAAAAGAAAAAGTTTAAAGCTAAAGACTTTCCAAACATAAGAAGATGTATCATCCTTTTGTGACAAACTAAAAAGAAAAAAGTATCATATAAAACGAAATAGGAGAAGTCTTTATTAGTTCTTAATTACTACTAGCTAGTATATCAACTATTACTAATAGAATTTATCCAAAAGAAAACAACCTATTTTCTTTTAATCTCCAAGTTTGACTCATTCCTAAAATAATTATTCATTGTTTGAACCAAGCAAAAATTTAATTAATCAATTAGATCCCGGCCAATCAAATTATAGGGTCTTGATTCACATTTAGTAATTTAGCAGCAGCAGCTAGCTGACCAAACTCTATAAAACAATATGTAATAGGTTTACATTTAAGTTTCAAAATGACAATATTATCTTAGAAGAAGGATTGGGCCCTGAAACTAGAAGTATGCGAAATTGAACGTGATATACTTCAAGAAGAAGTAAATGAACTCACGCTTCATTTGAATGGTCTACAAAGAACCTCAAGTTCTAGTTCAGTCAAAACTGATCAGAACGTCCCTGTTAGAAAGAAAATAGCATGTTCCTTCTGTGGTAAAAATGTTCATAGAACTAACAATTGCAGGAATAGAACTAGAGCTGAAAATAATTCTAGCAACTTCAACAGCTCATCTTGCACCTACTGTGGTAAAAGAGGTCACACCTCAAATCATTGCAGGTTCAAAAATAACAGGAGGTGGATTTGGAGATCAAAATCTTCAAATCAAACTAACTCTCAAAAATCTAACCATTCAGGACCCAAGCAAGCTTGGGTACCTAAAAATAAGTAATCTTGTTTTGCAGGAACATCGCAAGAAGAATCAAAAAGGAAAATGGTATCTCGACAGCGCGTGTTCCAGACATATGACGGGTGACAAACAATTGTTCAAATCAGTCACCAAGCTAGATGGAGGAACAGTTACTTTTGGTGACAAATCCAAAGGAAATGTTATTGGTGTTGGAAAGGTTCCTTTAAGCTCTACATGTGATGTGGATGGAGTTTACTTAGTAAATGAACTAGGGTATAATCTTCTCAGCATCAGTCAACTATGTGATAATGATTACGAGGTTCGTTTTAAGAAACATGGATGGTTCATAGAACACGAATCATGTAACATCATTCTCTCTGGTAATAGGGACGGAAATGTCTATACTATCAAAAACTTAGAAAACTTTGGGGATCAAATTTGTCTATCTTCTATAATTGAAGATCCCTGGGTTTGGCAAAGAAAACTTGGGCATGCAAGCATGCACACCATTCAAAAACTTTCAAAACATGACCTTGTTGTTGGTCTTCCAAAACTGGTTTTTTCAAAAGATCATATCTGTGATGCATGTCAATTAGGAAAACAAACTCGATCCTCTTTCAAAGTCAAAAACATTGTTTCAACCTCTAAACCTCTTAAACTGCTGCATATGGATTTATTTGGCCCCACTAGAACTGCTAGTATTGGAGGTAAGAAATATGCTTTTGTTATTGTAGATGATTTCTCTAGATTTACATGGGTTATTTTTCTTAGTCATAAAGATGATGCCTTAAAGAATTTTGAAGTTTTCTGTAAGAAGGTTCAAGGTGAGAAGGGTTACTACATCTCTACCATCAGGAGTGATCGTGTAGGAGAGTTTGAAAGCAGAGCGTTTGAAACTTTCTGCAATGATCAAAGAATCTCCCAAAATTTCTCTTCACCAAGATCTCCTCAGCAGAATGGTGTAGTAGAACGGAAAAACAGAACCTTGCAGGATATGGCAAGAACCATGATAGTGGAAAACTCTTTACCTCATCATTGGGCAGAAGCTGTAAGTGCAGTATGTCATATTATTAACAATGTCTCATTCGTCCTATTCTCAAAAAGACTTCCTATGAGGAATGGTAAGAAACCAAACATCAGCTACTTCCACCCTTTAGGATGCAAATGCTTTGTTCATAACAATTGTAAGGATAATCTGGGTAAGTTTGATCCAAAGAGTGATGAAGGTATATTTCTTGGTTACTCTCCCTCAAGTAGAGCTTACAGAGTTTATAATAAGAGAACCTTATGCATTGAAGAATCTATTCATGTTGTATTTATTGATACTAACCCTCGCCCAAGGAATGAACATGTTCCTGAAGATGAGGAAATTTCGTGCTCCAAAATCTTTTATTGTAAGTAAAGATCATCAAAGTGAGTCAACTAATCAACAGACTCAACCAGCTGAAGTTCCTCCAGAAGATCGTGACTCATCTCAACCAGATCAGTCGACTAACATAGAAAAGATCTCTTCAGTAAATACTCCAGATGAATGGAAGAACGAACCAGGATACCCTCACAAATTCATTATAGGAGATCCACAGGAAGGAATAACTACAAGGAGATCACAAAAGAATAAGTCTCATGTAGCTCTCATTTCTCAAATTGAGCCCAAGAAGGTTGATGAAGCTCTAAAAGATTCTCATTGGATCAACACTATGAAAGAAGAATTAGATCAGTTTGAGAAAAACAAAGTCTGGGAATTAGTTCCTGTGACGACCCGGCTGGTCGTCTCATGAGTTACCGCTCTGTTTCCCCCTTTTCTGCTTCTTTATGTATTGTTTATCCGTGTTTCGAGGTTTTGGGTTGGTTGGATTGAATCCGTAATGGTTTTGGTGAAGTTTGAGACACTTAGTCTCTTTTAAGAAGGTTTGAATTGGAAAAGTCAATCGGGCATTGACTTATGTGTTAGAAGGCTCGGATGTGAGTTCCGATAGTTCGGTTAGCTTCGGGAGGTGATTTATGACTTAGGAGTGTGATCGGAATGGGTTTTGGAGGTCCGGAGTAGAATTAGGCTTGAATTGGCAAAGTTGAGATTTTGGCGATTTCCGGTTGGTAGGTGAGATTTTGATCCAGGGGTCGGAATGGAATTCCGAGAGTTGCAGTAGCTTGTTATGCCATTTGGGATGTGTGTGCAAAATTTCAGGTCATTCGGACGTGGTTTGGTTGGGTTTTTGATCGAAAGCGTATTTCGGAAGATTTTTAGGAACTTAGGCTTGAATTCGATGTGATTTGGTAGAATTGATGTTGTTTGAGGTGTTTTGATGATTGGAACAAGTTTGAATAAGGTTTTAGGATGTGTTGGTGCTTTTGGTTGAGGTCCCGGAGGCCTCGGGGTGATTTCGGGTGGTTAACGGAGAAAATTGGATTGTGTTGCAGCTGCTGAAGTTGCTGCTTCTGATATTTTTGCTCCTGCGGTTTGGGGACCGCAGGTGCGGCGCCGCATGTGCGAGGATGAGGCTGCAGAAGCGGTTTTGGAAGCAAGTGTCTGGGACCGCAGATGCGGTAGGGGTCCCGCACCTGCAGAGTTGCAGATGCGACAAAAGGACCGCAGATGCGGTTGAGGCTGGTCTAATGAGTTTCCGCATAAGCGGATGATTTGACCGAATATGCGGTACCGCAGAAGCGGATTTTGGACCGCAGATGCGGAAATGCCTGGGCAGAAGGTATATATTTCATACTTCGCGATTTTTGAAGGGTTTAACCATTTTTGAACTCGGAATTGGGAGCTTTGGGCGATTTTGAAGAGATAAATCAAAGAGACTTCGTTGAGGTAAAGATTTTAGACTTAAAACACATTTCTATGGTAGAATATCATGAATTAAGGCTGTAATTAGAAGGATTAAAGGGCTAAAAATGGAGGTTTAGGGCTTGATTTTAAGAGGCCTTTAATGGGGGATTTGAGGGGTCATTTGGACTCCGATTTTTGTGTTCTTTATATGCATAGAATCGTGGGGAGATAAGGAACCCGTTGATGTAAAAATTACTAAGTTTCGAGAAGTGGGCCCGGGGCTCGGATTTTGCTAATTTCGGGATTTGTGGTATTTTTCGATTGTTTTCGCTTGGGCTTTGTTCCCTTAGCATATTGTGATGTATTCGTTCTGATTTTGGATAGATTTGACGTACGTGGAGGCCAATTTGAAGGGCAAAGGCGTCGCGAGCTAGGGATTTAGCCGGTTCGAGGTGAGTAATGCTTGTAAATGATGTTCTGAAGGTTTGAAACCCCGGATTGCACATCGTAGTGCTATGTTGAGGCGAGACACACGCTTGTTGACGAGCGTGGGGTCGTACACTATTGGGGATTGTGACTTGGTCCGTCCCGGTTGATGATTTTATCGCGTATTTGATTGAAACTTATTTGTTATCACTATGATTTGGGCTGAATGCCATATTTGGGTTTCGTGCCAATTATTTGAAGCCTTCGGGGCTTTTTCTTGATATTTCCTCACTGTTTTGAATTACTACTTGAACTCAGTCATGTATTTTCCACTGTTTTACTGCTCAGCCGGTTTTTACTCAGTTTTGAGACTTAAATGATATTTTTAAATGATGTTTTGGGCTGAGACACACTGTTTTACTATTGCCCGAGGGGCTTGTGAGTATTTTTGACTGAGTAAGGCCGAGGGCCTATGTTGTGAGGAGACATTGATGCTGATTTGAGGTCAAGGGCTTGAGATATGTACGCCACGAGGTGGCTTGATAGATATGAGGCCGAGGGCCTAGTTGTGATACCACGAGATGGCTTGTTATTGCGCTTGGGCCGTAAGGGGCCCCTCCCGGAGTCTGCACACCCCCAGTGAGCGCGGGTACCCAGTGTGATGTGAGATTGAGCCTGAGGGGCTGTTATTTTTCTGAGATATTGCCCGAGGGGCTATTATTGTTCTGAGTTGTTGCCCGAGGGGCTGTTACTGTTCTGAGATGTTGCCCGAGGGGCGGATATGGTAATACTATGCCCGAGGGGCGAGATTTTGTTTATTTACCGCACCTTAATTATCTGTCATTTACCTGTTTACTTGTTGAAAGAGGATTTTAGTGTATTTTCACTGGTTTTACTGTTTTTAAATGATTTTACTGCTTCATCATAGAATGCTTTGTGCCTTGCGTGATTTCTTGCTTTCAGTCATTATTTACATTTATTACTCTGAGTTGGAGTACTCACTTTACTCCCTGCACCCTGTGTGCAGATTCAAGTGTATCAGGTTTCGCTCCGGAGTGTTGATTTCCTCCAGTTCCAGGCGGGCTTCTTCGGAGATTACGAGGTAGCTGTTGACGTCCGCAGCCCCGTGTCTCTATTTCTCTATCTTTCCTGTTCTTTCCAAACAAATGTAGTAGTTTATGACGTTCGCAGACTGTATTATGGTTCATAGATGCTTGTGACTTGTGACACCCCGGTTAGGGCTGTGTCGGGTTGGATTTCCGCATTTTTATTGTTATTTCCACTATTCAGTGTTAGTCATGCTTTAAACTATTATGTGTTGGTTAATTGTTTTAAAAGATAAATTGGGTTGAACTGGCTGGCCTTGTCTTCACGAGAGGCGCCATCACGACCGTGTTCGGGGTTAGGGTCGTGACAGTTCCAAAACCTCAAAACTCCTCTGTTGTTGGGACTAAATGGGTTTTCAGAAATTAATTGGATGAATCAGGCCAAGTCGTTCGAAATAAAGCAAGACTGGTGGCTCAAGGTTACTCTCAACAAGAAGGAATCGACTATCATGAGACCTTTGCACCTGTGGCAAGACTTGAATCCATCTTACTTGTTTTTGCCGCTCACAAAGGATTCAAACTATATCAGATGGATGTCAAAAGTGCGTTCCTAAATGGTTATATATCTGAGGAAGTATACGTGAAGCAACCTCCTGGGTTTGCAAATGCCACTTTTCCAAACCATGTATACAAGCTGACTAAAGCCCTGTACGGTCTCAAACAAGCTCCGCGAGCATGGTACGAAAGGTTAAGTTCTTTTCTTTTAAATCAAGGTTTCAAACGAGGTAACATAGATACAACTCTTTTTATTAAGCAATCAAATTCCTGCAATCTCATTACTCAAAGTTACGTTGATGACATTATCTTTGGTAGCCCTAACACTGCTCTTTGTGAAGAATTTGCTCTTTCCATGAAAGGTGAATTTGAAATGAGTATGATGGGAGAGCCAACCTTCTTCCTTGGACTTCAAATCAAGCAGTCTCCTAAAGGAATTTTCATCAACCAAACTAAGTACACCAAGGAGCTTATAAAAAAGTTTGGAATGGAAAATGCTAAGGCTATTGGCACTCCTATGAGTCTAACTACTATGCTAGATGATGACAGCAATGGAAAAATGGTTGATGAAACCATGTATAGAGGGATGATTGGATCTTTATTTTAGTTAACTGCTAGTCGACCAGATATTATGTTTAGTGTATGTAAATGTGCTAGATTTCAGTCAGCTCCTAAGGAATCTCATTTGACTGCTGTTAAACGCATTATTAGATATTTAATTGGTACTACTGAATTCGGCCTATGGTATGATCATACTAACAATTTCTCCTTAAAAGGCTTTTCAGATGCTGATTTTGCAGGAGACAAAACTGATAGGAAAAGTACCAGTGGGACATGTCAATTGCTGGGAAATACCTTAGTATCTTGGCACAACAAGAAACAAAATTGTGTTGCTCTTTCAACAACTGAGGCAGAATACCTAGCTGTTGGAAGTTGTTGTACACAAGTTTTATGGATCATGCTTCAACTTCTTGACTATGATTTTATGTCTTACTGCTACTTCCTATTTTTTTGCGACAACACCAGTGCTATATGTCTATCTAAAAATTTTGTGCATCATTCTAGAGCAAAGCATATAAAAATTAAACATTATTTTATTTGTGATCAAGTTGCAAAAGGTGATATTGCATTAGAGTTCATTAGCACTGATTGTCAACTTGCTGATATTTTTACTAAACCTCTTTTAGAAGAAAGATTTTGTGTCCTTCGAAAAAAGATTGGCATTTTTCCAAATTTGTAAACCAATTACTTTTTAAATGGTTAAATTATTTTACACACTTTCAGTATATTTTATTTCCTTAATTATCCGCGTACTTATTAATTTTACTGTGAAAAAGGCCGAAAAATGACCCATGGAGCAAACCCCCCCCCCCCCAAAAAAAAGGCTGCATGCAAAAAGGGCTAGGTAGAACGTTTGGAATTTGGTCCAGAAGACAAGCTGATCTTCTATGGCCCCAGTGAAAAGGCAAGGTTTGAGTCCTATAAGTCAAAATCCATGGCTTATGGACGCTTTGTAAGTCTCTCTCTTATGCAAAGTCTTCATTGTAATGTGACTGCAATTTTTTATTTTCAGAACCTTTCCCCTCTGTTTGACACTCTTGGAAATTCTGTGTATGAAGAACCTGTGAGAATGTTTTATGCAAATCTGTTTGTGAATGATAAGGATGACTTAGAATCTATGGTCTTAGGAACTAGAATTGTGTGGACTCCTGCCAATTTAAAAAGATCTTTTCTGCCAAATTTAGTGGGTATGATGTGTTTGTCCAGAATTCTTGGCCCAAAGACTTTGAAGTGTCTCTTGAAGAAGCAAAATTTCTTGTCTGATAACCCCCCGACATTTGCCCCAAAAATCTGAAGTTTGAACACCGTGTTTTGGCCCACATGATTGCTACTACTCTCCTTCCCAGGTCTGGGTCCCTAAGTTCGTTGTCCACTAGAGATATCTTTGTCCTCTACTGTCTGGTCAACAACAAGCGTCTTAATTGGTTTGTATGGATTCGTCAATATATGCTTGAGAGTATCAAGGATATTTCCTCTTCTGCTGCTTGTCTGCCCTATGGTATTCTTATCTCTCATATTCTGGAAGTTATGAAGGTTGACTTGGCACCCTTCACACCCAAGCCCATCTCCAGTACTTATGATAAAACTTCATTTTCTATGATGGGATACTCATTGGGTGAAAGTGGATGGGTTAAGAGGGTCAAGGTTGAAAATGCTCCAGCTCCGGTTGATGTTCAAGTTGATCAACCAGTTCCTCAGTCGACTACCTCCCCGAACCTTCCGCACATTCAACAACACCTTGATGAAGTCGAGTTGCTGCTGGTGGGAATGAAGGCACAGGTAGATAAGATCAGAGATGTCACTAAGGAGCTAAGGAGACAGGCTCAGATGTAGCAAAGCTACGGATAGACATAGGAGCTACAAGGAGACATGGAACCAGGGCCTTCAATTCCATGATTGAAAAGATGGACAAGCTCGTCAAGGATGTTGAAAACTCCTATGACTTCTTCTGCACCAAAGTGATCAACACTCTCAAATACTTTCTGGGACGTCATTAATTATCTCTGGCTGTTTTAATGACAAACAACTTATGTTTTTTGCTGTTTTTGCTGGTGGCCTTTAGACAATTATTTTTTGGTCCGTACTAACTTAAGCCTCTGCTGAAGGCTCTACTGCTCTAACCCCTGTTTAGTATGTTGTACATTATATTGCTCTGAGTTTCTGTATATTATATTACTCTTTCCTTTTTGATTGATGTCAAAGGGGGAGAAAAAATGTGAGTAAACACTCAGGGGGAGACATGAGGCACAACTTTCAAAACATAGGAACAATTCAAGGGAAGCACTAGCTCAAGGGGAGCAACTCCTTAAAAGGGAAGTATCTTAATTTACTTTAAATTTGTTTACTCCTTCTTGATTGTCATCATCAATAAGGGGGAGATTGATAGGTTTGTGTTTAAGTTTTAATGATGACAATATTATCTTATGTTATATTTTTAGGACAAACAAAAAGGAAAGGATGAAGATGCTTAGCAAGATTGCTACTAAGGAAGATTCAATTACTACATTAATATTCAATCAAGAAGCAGATTGACTCGTCCTTAATCAAGGAAAGAATGAAGATTCAGTTACTACATTAATGATCAATCAAGAAGCAGCTTGACTCAATCAAAGGAACTCAGATTACCAATCATGGTCACTCTAGTTTTTGAAGACCGCGCTTGCGAATTAATCTTTCCTTGAATTCAGCTGTGACAAGGAAGGTCACATTTGAATCTGGGCCAGTCAAAGAGCAAGATTCGAAGAGGCACCCCTTGGATCAAATCCCTTAATTAAAGATCTTGTGCCTCCAATTTCGAAAAGGACTCAACGGCTCTTTTCTTTTCTATAAGAAGGCTGCTCTCTCAAGAAGAAGATTACGCAACTACAAAAAGTGTATTCCAAATCTGTCTACTTCTTAGTTCAAACACTGTAACTCTGAGTTATCAGTGTCTCAAAAGATAGAGAGATCTAGAGTACAAAAGAAAGTCGTGTCAACTATTTAGAACTCAAGTGTTGAATCTGTACGTTGGTGGTAAACGCAAAAACCATCAATATTGTAACTTTATTCAAAGATCTTAAGGGAACCCTTGTGACCCAAGGGAAACTAGATGTAAGTACCACAACGGTACCGAACCAGTATAAATCGTGTGTGCCTTACTATTCTCTTTACTGTTTTTACTCTTTCTGTCTTGTGGTTAGTCAACTAATAATTATATTAGTCGATCAAATTTTAACTAGGGAAAACTTCACCCCTTCTTGTACTTTCAATATGCTCATTAGATGCTATATACTTTCAACAAGAATTAGCACACAATTCTATACAAAACTAATGCACTTGTCACTCTTTCAACAGTTTGCTTGTATAGATTCAAATGATCTCCATTAATACTTCAACCAAAGATTGAGTCCAAATGTTGAAAGGCATCTCCTTATAGTTTACATTTAATAGCTTTAATTGGTTTGCAGCTTAAGAAATGACCACTATGTCACATGACATTTTTTGGGCACCCCATATGAAAAGGATCTTGTTTTTAGTAAAATAATCATAATTAGAAGAGAACTTTTTGGTGTGAGGAAGCTGACCATTAAAAGAGATCTAACTTAGTTTAAGATTGTCTTAATTTTTAAGTACAATCTAAATCAGAAAGCTGCATATGGAAATGTGACTAACACCATCATCAAATCTTCAAGTACATGTTATTCAAGATACTATTTAGTTTTCACTATATTTATTTAGTCTAAAATTTGTTAATTATTTTTCAAGGATTTATTACATTGGACGATTGCTTATAATTTACTACTGCCTTATTTCATTAAATTGGTTGTTCTGAGATTTAGTGTTAATTAATTAGCAATTATATGAAGACATTCTTCTTACTCTAGTCTTAAGTCTTAACCACTCTGCAATAACAGGTGTCTTCCCCTTAAGATGGAGCTGGCAATAGCATGGCCATTTCATTATTTTCACTATATATCATATCACAATTGTACTACTATTCGGTCAAGTGGTAGGTAACTAAATCTAATATAAGTATATTAGTTTAGCTCATCATTGTATATCAATATTCAGCTACCCAATTTTACTTAACCTACCTAATTATTGTATAACTATGTTATTGTCAGCATTTCATGATGTGCCATATAATCGTAGGTTTAATTTGTAGTCTTTGTAGTTCTCCAATTTAGTTAAATCTCCAAATAAAACAAAAAAGTCTATTGATTTGACTCTAGAGAAACTTATTAGATAATACTTTTTTTTATTAAGTATTAATTAGCAAATCAATGTTATGGATAGTCGCATTTCACTTATATATATGCACCTATGGCTCGAGGCATCTTATTTCAAGATGAGTCTTGGGACAATCTCTCGTAAAATCATGTAGTGTTGTTACTAAACTATAGAATTAGTTTGATATTCAAAATGTAGGATATTGAAGCAAATGCTATACATTGGTAAAATATGCTGTAATTTTTGGAGATTTGTCTCTAATTATTTGATGTAGTTAGAGATTGTTACCTTGTAATACATGGTTTACCCAATACAAAGAGGAGAAAACAGAAAATGGCATTTAGCCGTCATTTGCAGAATGATTCGGTTAAGTTCAAATTAATAAGCAAGCACGCACATGGGAATGTGGAAACAAGAGTAGGAAAGGAGAAAAGACTTGGTTCTAGTTTCGAGTTTGAACTTTAGAAATAAAAAATTATTTGGTAGGAATTATTTAATTCTTTTACTGGTTCTATCCAATATGAACTTAAATTAGTCGAGTTAGTAAATTTCGGATATAAAAACGAAAAAGAATAGGTTCTAGAAAGAATCTATATCTATATATTATTAAAAGGAGAGGAAAAAGTCATCGCTTTAAGCCAAGTGGTAGCCTAGAAAAAAGCCACATGGAATAAATAGTTAATAATTAGTTATTTAGTAAATAATAAGTTATTGGCTATTGTTTTTGAATTTAAATATTTATAAAATAAAATTCTATATATTATTAACTAGTAGTCGTATCCGCGCGATGCGCGGTCAATATTAAAAAAATATTTGTCACTTTGTTAATTTTTCGATGTTACATTTGGAATTATCACAATTATTTGATTATCCTATTCTATATAAATAGAATAGATATTGTCTAAATTTTAATAAATAATATCCATTAAATTAAAGGGACTTATATAGTCATCAAATAATTTTTTCGTTATGTATTTTTATTTATTATATTATCCAATATTTAGTATAATTATATTGTTAATAGAAATTATGACACTTGTCATTATAACATTTCTTTGCCTCTCCTATTATATATATATAGATATAGAGAGTCAATTATATATATATATATATATATATATATATATATATATATATATTATATATATATTATATATATATTCAATTAAATATTATGTATTTACACAATATTTATATACTATACTATACTATACTATATATATATAGTATAGTATTTGTATAGTATCTTATATATATATATAGTACAATATATAATATGTGTTATATTCGATATAAGATATTGAATATTAAAATTTAGGATCTTAAATCAATTAAATATTATGGTGCTACACCCTCGCTTCCCTCCACTCCACACTTGCATCCCTCTGCTGCTGATGGCCGGCAGCAATCTTCTAGGCACAAATCTATTCCACCACATCCCATATACTCATTATACTACCCACCATTCGCCCGCCCAACAGTATTATCACAATTCTCCGCCACAGGGCTATACCCCGCTTCCTCCTAATGATCCTACCAATAGTTACATGAGTGCATCGAGTCACCAGTCACAGAGCCATGTGGTACGCCCGTCATCTGCTCCATTTGCTTCATCTCCAACTGGATCTCATCCATCTAGATTTCTGACGGCCGGATCGCAGTAGTGGTCTGGATCGCAGCAGGGGTCTAGATTGGTGCAGGGATGTGGATCGCAGCCATCTTCATCAGGGACCCCGTCTCCCTCTCCACAAAGTTCATCTCCTAGCGTTTATAGACTTCGTCTTCGAGATAGTAGCACTGAGCCAGATGCTCCCCTTCAGCGCATGCTTCAGATTCATCGGAGGATGATGATCCGGATGATGTGCGTTATGATCATTACCGTAGGATGATCATCAGGCCTGAGGGCAATGGGCAAGATTTAANATTATTTTTTTAATTTCGTTTTTAATTTTAAAACTCCAACTTGAAACTACTTCCCAATTTGAATGGGTAGTTTTTCTTCTCTTTTTTCGTTTTTTTATAGGTAAATATTGTTTTTGCTTTTATTTTAAAATAATTTAAAAACTCAAGCTTGAAACCACTCCCACGAAATTTAAATGGGTAGTTATTTTTTATAAATTTATTTTTCGTTTTTCTAATTATATTTAATTATAACATATCTATATTTATTAATCCAAATAAAGTAACCAATTAATATATATATATATATATATATATATATGTTAGTTTTTTATTTTATTTTATTATTTTCTTTTTTTATATGTATATATAAATAGATTTTTCGTTTTTTTATTTAAAAATAATTTAAAAACTCAAACTTGAAAGTACTCCCACCCAATTTGAATGGGTAGTTATTTTTTATATATTTATTTTTCATTTTTTTTGTATATTTAATTATAAGATATCTATTTTTATTAATCCAAATAAAGTAACCAATTAATATATATATATATATATGGTAGTTTTTTATTGTATTTTATTATTTTCTTTTTTGATATGTATTTAAATTCAAAAATAAGTAACCAATAACTAATAATAAACTAAATAACTAATTATTAACCAATTATGCCACATGACATAAGTAGTTAATAATTAGTTATTTAGTTAAAGTTAGTTATTGGCTATTATTTTTGAATTTAAATATTTATAAAATAATAGAATAAAATATTTTATAATAAGAAACGAAAATTAAAAAAAAAATGTCCATCAAATTGGAGAGTAGTTTTAAGTTTAAGTTTTTAAATTATTTTAAAATAGAAAACAAAAATTAGAAAATATAAAAAACTGCCAACTCAAAAATTTCTTTGTTTTTCTAATTATTTTTATTTTTATTTTTAAAAATAAAAAGTTTATTTATTTAGAAAATATTATTCGGACTAATAGATATAAAACATAAAACAAGAAAAAAGTATCTTCTAATATATTATAAAAAGAAAGTAACATACAAAAATTTAAATAAAGTAATATGCTAATAAAAGTTTCTATTAACAATGCAACAATATTAAATATTGGATAATATAATAAAGAAAAATACATAATAAAAAAGGTATTCGATGCCTATAAGTCTCTTTAATTTAATAGAGATTTTATTCATTTAAATTTAGATAATATTATTGAGAACAATGTTATAAAATTTAAAATAAAAAAAATTCAAGAGTAATATAATATATATCTCCTATTATATTATAAAAAGAAAGTAGTAGACAAAATATTAAATAAAGTAATGTGCTAATAAAAGTTCCTATTAACAATGCAACAATACTAAATATTGGATAATATAATTAAAAAAATCCATAACAAAAAAGTTATTCAATGACTATACAAGTCTCTTTAATTTAATAGAGATTTAGTTAATTAAAATTAGATAATATTATTGTGAATAATAGGATAAAATTTAAAATAAAAATATTTCAAGAGTAATAAAATATATGTCTTTTATTGTATTACAAAAAGAACAGTAGTAAACAAAAATATTAAACAAAGTAATATGCTAATAAAATTTTTTATTAACAACGTAAAAATACTAAATATTAGATAATATAATAAATAAAAATATAGATCAAAAAATTTATTCAATGACTATACAAGTCACTTTAATTTAATAGAGATTTTATTCATTAAAATTTAGACAATATTATTCAAAACATTAGAATAAAATTTAAAATAAAAAAATATTTCAAGAGTAAAAAAAAATATTTTCTATTATATTACAAAAAAAATTAGTAGACAATAATATTAAATAAAGTAATATGCTAATAAAAGTTTTTATTAATAATTCAATTATATTAAATATTGGATGATATAATAAGGAAAAATACATTAAAAAAAAGTTATTTGATGACCATATAAGTCCCTTTAATTTAACAGAGACTTTATTCATTAAAATTCAGATAATATTATTGAAAACAACAGAATAAAATTTAAAATAAAAAATACTTCAAGATTAATAAAATATATATTTTCTCTTATATTATTAAAAAAAAATTGAGTAGACAAAAATATTAAATAACGTAATATGCTAATAAAATTCTCTTAACAATGTAAAAAATACTAAACATTGGATAATAGAATAAAGAAAAATATAGATCACAAAGTTATTCAATGACTATATAAGTAGCTTTAATTTAATAGAGATTTTATTATTGCATATATCATATTGACAAATAAGATGACAATAAAATTTATTAAAGTAATACGATGTAATATGTTCAAACAAGTCCGATCATAATTTAATTTAATTAATATTGACCGCGCATCGCGCGAGTACGATTACTAGTGACCTAATTAAGAAGTGAAGTATAAGAAGAGGAAAGAGAGAACAACAGCTTAAAATGAATTAATTTGGAAAAAATAAAGCATTCTCTGGTGGTTGAGATGCTCTACTATTATTGGGGCACATGCTATGAACAGATAACTGCTAATTAAGAGTCCCTTAACCACCCTTTCATTTTGATTTTTAAAAATAAATCAACATGATTAATCAAATAGTAATTATAATTAATGGAGGGAATATATATATGCATGTCCATGTAAGCAAACGCCCATATTATGCTCCGTATGAGCGTTATAGATATCGACTGGTTTTGTTCTTATTCTTTTATTATTTTAATATTTTATTTAAATATAAGTAGAAAAATGAATTTAATAAAGAGAAAGGATTGTGCATGTTCCTGTAACAGTTCTTTGCATCTCACCCTTTCTCATCATAAAGAAGGAACAGAGCTTTTAATGAAGTTGATATTATTTTCTTTACAGATAACTTTTACAATTATGATTTGGTAAGGTTTCGTTAATTTATTATTGAGTTCCTAACTGCCTAACTCACATGACCACCTTCTGCCTTGGGGCGGAACCAGAGTCTTGACTGTGAGTTCGGCCGAACCCAATAACTTTGATTAAAATTATATATTTATAGTAGAAAGTTTATTGAATACGCATAAATTTTTATTTTAGAACTCAATAACTTAAAAGGATTCCACACCCGAACCCATAAGCTTGAAATTTTGCCAACGCCAAATTAGTAGCACTACTATGTGTGATCCGAGTAACTTTTCATAGCACGTCTAATATAATAAATTGAAAGTAACAACAATTTAATTGTATTGATAGCGTAAAATATTGGATTGTGAACCAGTAAAAAGGAGACAGACTTGTATAGTCGTAGTTGGTTTTAGAGATTTTGAATTGACACAACTATAGAAGAAAATAAGGGAAAGAAAAGGTACAAGGTAGCAGAATTTCCTTCTCATGATTTTGTTTTACAGTTAAAAAAAGGTAAGGGAAGAAAACGAAAATTTCCCTTTTCCTATCTCTTGTGCTTGTCAATTAGAGAAAGAAGAGACCACTTTCCTTCTTCACTCTCTTAATATTTCTGCCCAAACAATGACAATACAAAGAAAATAATGAAACAGAAATAGAGAGCTAAGGATTAAGCATTAATTCTTTTCATTTACGGTCAATCCTCTGCTGTATTTGTTCCAATTTATTTTGGATGCTATAGTCAAATTGTCACGACCCAATTTCCAAACCCGGTTGTGATGGCGCCTCTCGTGAAGACAAGGCCAGCCAACTAACCCAATTCGTCTCTTTAACAATTATTAAACGTAAATGAATGGATAAATACGACTAAATGGCATTTATAACAGATAATTTTCAACCCTACACAGCCCGACCGGGGTGTCACAAGTCACGAGCATCTAAAGAAATCCGATCACAACTACAAGGCCGATAATATACGAAATAAAATTTGGAGTCAAAAGACGAAGTCCGGTGCCGCGAACGCCGGCGGTCACCTTGCTCAGCTACGATAACAAAATCCTCAATCAGCTCAAACCCGCTACCGGGTAACAAATACCTGCAACTGCACGCGAGGTGCAGGGAGTAAAGTGAGTACTCCAACTCAGTGAGTAATAAAGGTAAATAATAACTAAGCAGCAAGAAATCACGAAAGGCACTCCATCATGCTATATAGAACAGTGCAACCCTTTGAGAAAATAGTAAAACCGTGAAATCCTTTATAAAATCTATCTGGGCTCAGTTACAAACCTCTTTTGAAAATATCTTTTTCAACAATTAAGCAAATGAATGCGAAACAGATAGTGCAAGTCAACACGTAAGTCAGCCCCTCGGGCACAGCACTCCGTTAACAAATAACACCAGGGTATTCTGGTAATCAGTACAAGAAGTAGCATGGATGTCAATGAAATGAGAGTGCTGAATGTCATGACACGTAATACAAACAGGAACCAATGCATGAGTGCAATGCAATGCATATGAGCGCTGCGGCGTGCAGCCCGAGCCAACCATATTTAACATCGACGGCGCTCACTGGGGGTGTGTACAGACTCCGGAGGGGCTCCTACAGCCCAAGCGCAAATAAGCCATCTCGTGGCACCAGTCAGGCCCTCGGCCTCAATATCACATAGTACTGCTGCGGCGTGCAGCCCGAGCCATCCATAAATCCAGAAATCACAATAAGCCCCTCGGGCACTTTTAAATCAGTAATCCACAGCCCAAAATATCATTTAAAAAATCATTTGAATTTTCAAGTTTAGAAAAGGGGGCTGGGTTTGCAAAAATAGTACTTAAAACCTTGGAATGAGGTTAAACAATGTGCAAAGTATGCAAAACAGTGAAATCAATACCTGAAGGATCCAAATAACCGGCACGAAGCCCAAATACAACAGTCAAATCCAAATAACGATGATTTCTAACAAGTTCTAGTAGAAAAACACAGTAAAACATCACCGGGACGGACCAAGTCACAATCCCCAATAACCAACAGCCCCGCACTCGTCATAGAGCGCGTGCCTCGCCTCAATATAGCGGTACGATGTGAAATTCCGGGGTCTCAAACCCTCAGTACATCATTTACACCTATTACTCACCTCAAGTCGGCCCAAAGTCTAGCTCGCTATGCCTTTTCCTCTCGAATTGACCTCCTCGCACGTCAAATCTGATCAAGACCACAAGGAATACATTACAATAGGCTAAGGGGATATAACCCAATCGAAAAGACTCGAAAAACATCGAAAATCACGAAGTTGGCAGAACCCGAGCCCCGGGCCCACTTCTCAAAAAATTATAAAATTCACATCATCGGATTCCTCGTCTCGCCACGAGTCCATACATATCAAATTTACCAAAATCAGAGTCCATTTGACCCTTCAATTTCCATTTCTAAATTACCAATTCTCAAGCCCTAGTTTTACCTCCTTTTGACGAATTTCAACCAATTTCTATGTTTAATTTATCATAATCTCATGTATTTAGGCTAAGGGACTTACCTCCAATCGATTCCCAGTCAAAACTCCCTTAAATTCTCGCCAAAAGCTCTCAAGGTCGCCCAACAATGGTGGAAAATATCCCAAGCTCGCGGATGAAATATTCAATAAAACCCTTCTAACCAGTCCAGTTTTCGCTTCTGCGGTCCCGCTTCCGCTTATGCGGGACCGCTTCTGCGGCCAAAATCACGCTTCTGCGGATATTCATTTAAAAATGCCAAACCGCTTCTGCGGCTATATTTCCGCTTCTGCGGAACTTCCCCTCAAGGTCAACACCGCTTCGGCGACTACTAGTCCGCTTCTGCGGACCCGCTGGTGCCAAGAATGGTACGCTTCTGCAGATCCACCTAACCAACCCATGGACCGCTTCTGCGGTGACTCCCCCGCTTAAGCGCCTCCGCTTCTGCGGTCCAAGACCCGCAGAAGCGAGAATACCAAATGCAGCAGATCTTCAGCTATATGCAAACTCCCAAAACTCCCGTTTAACCATCCGAACTCACCCCGAGGCCCCCGGGACCTCAACCAAAAGCGCAGACATGATCCAATACCCTATTCATACTTGTTCCAAATCTTAAAACACATCCAACAACACAAAAATCCTCATTTCTCATCAATTTCAAGCCTAAGTTCTTCAAATTCTTCCGAAACTCACATTCGATCAAAAACCCAACCAAAACACCTCCGAATCATCTGAAATTTTGCACACACATCCAAAATCACCTAACGGAACTACTGCAACTCTCGGAATTCCATTCCGACCC
>NW_017670727.1:247378-272942 GCF_001879085.1 Nicotiana attenuata | reverse complement strand
TCGATCAAATCTCACCTATCAACCGGAATTCGCCAAAATACTAATTTCGACCAATTCAAGCCTAATTCTACACTGGACCTCCAAAATCAATTCCGATCGCACTCCTAAGTTCACAAATCATCCCCCGAAGCTTAACCGAATCACCGGAAATCACATCCGAGCCTATAACTCATAAGTCAATGTCCGGTTGATTTTTCAACTTAAGCCTTCCTTAAACGAGACTAAGTGTCTCATTTCTTATCCAAACTAATCCAAATCAACTTCTAAACACAACCACATACCGATAACGAAACACATGAAGAAGCATGCAATGGGGGAAACAGAGCAGTGACACATGAGACGACGGGTCGGGTCGTTACATCCTCCCAAACTTAAACAACGCTCATCCTCGAGCGTACCAGAGTTGTACTAAAGCCAACCCATAGCTGAATGACCTTACCAAGCACATACCCGGAGGGACATCCTCGTGCACCCTACTCGCATAGGTTCCAATAACACAAATATAGCTGAAATTTCACAGTCCATCTAAACCAATAACCGTAGAACCACGTTGCACTTTCCGAAATCATACACAAGATCAGATTCCTCAATCTATATCAGAATAAGCCCGAACCGACTGTAATAACCCATACATGCAACCTCAGGTGAAATCATATGATACACCACATAATCCAAACACTCGAAACGGTAGCCTCTATTCACAGTAGTTGCCCACAATAACCAAATACCGATAGAAACCCCTTGTCATCTCAGGTCTTATTCCAACACTTACATATACTGCCAACAATCAATGAAACACGCAATAAACCGTAACAATTTCTCAGATCAACCATTCATGAAGCCACTTCCCTTTGACTAATGTCACAACAGATTTCCGGGCCAAACCTCGATATTATCCTTCTAACAAGCTGAGATCAAATTTGTTCGTATTCATTAATGACTCACCGATCACCTCGAATCCAACACACCACTTCTGGTGATATAGACACTCAACACAGGCCTAACGCCACAACTTGCATAATACACGCACCAATGAGAAACGGTCCTGGACATATTCAAATCATGACAAAATGACTCAAACGAAAGAGCTGTAACTCAAATTCCTCAGTACCATCACAAACACAAGGCTGGGACCCACCTCCACATCATAGAAATAGAATACCTGAATCCACCCCGACGGTGTCATAACTCCGAGTAGCCTCGCTACACATGCGCGATCCTATCCAAACATGTTACACATGAAGCACCTCAAGTCGCTATGCTCAAATCGACACCAACGGCTCAATGTGCATGTCTGAAACCAAAGCAATTCATTACACTCACGTTGAACAAATAACATACGACACGCAACCCGATAGGTCACAACCAATACTCCATTTACCAAGCAACTCTCAATTACTCTTCCCGCTCGACTTCCTCTATGAATCCCCAATAAAACCGCACCACATGTGCCCATAATCCAACAAATCATAACGTCTCCACAGCACAGAAAAAGCAACTCATTAGATCTCCCCAGATCACTAACAAGTTCGAGAACGATCGAATCAACTATCCCTCAACAATACAACTCGGGACTAACCAAGCTAACTCAAGCTAAATACGTAGCCACATTGGCCCTGCCATCGAACTCAATACTCAAGAAGCATGAAACTGCTCCTTCCACTACTATAACTCATGCCAGAGCCGTACGATACAGTGTCCGGCACCAAATAAATACCGAAATCCACAATCTCACCCGGCGACATGCCCGGACACAAGAACGCATCCGAAAAGTCCCTCAATACCGGAACTGAATCAATGGTAGAAACCTTTGCACTGACATCCGCCACGAAAGGCCCAATTAAGAAAAGTAATCCTTCCTAGCCGTCCGCTAGTCTTTGGAATACAAACCACTCTGCTAGAACATAATCTGATGCACCTCGCCACGCCACCTGAGTGTGTTCGGATTTCCTGGAATCAGATACACTATAACACAATAGCCATAACAACAACACTGAGACAACCAGTCTACACCCCAATGTCATATCCAAAGTCTAATTACCGCAAAGAAAGTCCACTCGGCCTCCCAAATCCCAATAGCCGCTACGGTACAATACACAACGATCACACAACCACTACATAGTCCGTACCTGAGAACTCCCAGTCTCCAACTCCATATAGCACACGAATCACTGACCTGATCCCAAATTCCGCAGCATGAATACGTATTACACCTCAAGTACCAATCATTCATCCGAAGGAATATTCTAAAATCCCCTGTGCCATCTAAACAAAATCCAGATATCAGCATCGATCTATAGTCCAATGCTATTATAGAGAATATATATAGTTATACTATAACATAAAAGATCGGTTTCGAGCATAACACTTAACTTATATAGTAATGACTGTCATATACAGAATGCATGTAACAGAGAAATCTCACTTGTTTTATCTTCCCACCTCCTTTTTTTTTTTAATTAAGAACAAAGCTTAAACGGTGAAGTACTGTCAATGCACATTGACAAACTGAATCTTATGAGATAGATCTTTCAAGACTTCACCGTAGAAACACTGATTCATTTTTTTTAATCTTGAACAAGATAGCTCAGAAGTGTAACAAATGCCTAAGGACGCAAATCAATCATAAGAATACATATTCCATCAAATCAAAACAAGACACAAGATAGATATTCAGATATTAAGATCCATTATAGTATATTCATTGAATAATTCATGAATTGCGTCTTCTTCTCAATAAGAAAAAAATGCTATATTTGTGGACACTTTAACTTCTCAGACTTTGACATGCTTCGGTGGATTGTACACGTTTATTTTTGGCTATTTGATAAATTGAATTTTAAGCTACAAGGTCTTGTATTCCTTTAATTCATGAACTTGGCTTCGCTTTTTCACGATTCTTAGTCGCTTGAGATCAAGCTAGCATGCACAAGATCATTAGAGGCATACAAATCGCACAATATATTATCACGAATGAGTAAAAGTTGACAAAATCACTCTATATCTTGTCTCAACCGCGATTTTGGGTGGTATAAAAGATGTGTGAATTAAGGCTAGCCTCATAAAATTAATTAGTGAACAAGCAAATACTATCATATCCCAGCCGATGTCGACCATATTGATGGTAAGAAAACAGAGATGAACTATAATTGATGAGTATGTTTATAGTTATTAGTCTACGTTCAGGGAATTCCTTGAACCACCTTAGCACGGTGTTGACATTTCTATTGTGATCTTCTCCATCGTCAACCACTACCAGTAAAATAAACACACACGTACTATAAATCCCAATGGCCCAGCTTAACGAAAGAAAGGCAGACAAATAAAGAAATATATATCTATCGACGATATTGCATGCAACTCTAGATAATAAGTATCAAAGTTTTTCTCCAATGAATGTGACACAAAAACTAAAAGCTACGTGTAAAAGATGTGACAAATGTTGTTGTCTGAGCACAATTTTTTGTTGCGTCTCAAATCTGGGTTAAAGAGAAAAGCCGAGTAAGGGTATGACCTGATAAAGATTGGGTTAGACTTACTACCTTCATTAAGAAATATATGAAAGTGGTCAATGTCTTAGTACTGATAGTACTCTTGAAAGCTACTTTTGGTCCCTTAGTATTTTGATGGCCTCTACTTGTGAAATTTCATCAGATTATCAATGATAGCAGAAATATAAAGTAGGCTGCATATACCATATCGGAAGATACCTTAAGACCTGGATCGATTTATGTGATATTGAATAGCAGAAAATGATATACCTATATCACTCCTCACCAATACGTATATAGCATCATATTTCTAGTGTGAAGATTCTTAAATTTGCCTTCGTTATATGTTTGTGCTACTAGACCATTATTTTATCATATTGATATAATCGAAAGGAAACACTCACCTACCCTAGCAACCACTTATCTCCACTATAGAGCATAAATTAAGAAATTCTACTAAAGTAGCACTATTCGCCCTATCTACTCTTGTGGTATTCGTTCACGACATTCCTCTCGTGATGCAGGAAACCCGGATTTCTTAAACATGAATAAAGGTGTATAACTTTCATGAGAATCATCGATATTCCGCTCTCTAATCTAAAACGTGTTGAGTAGCTTATAAAAATCATAGCACCTAGATGACCAGTGCAAATATCTAATATACCACTTTATCACTCAATACTATTCTATCCTCTATCTCTCAGACATATTTGAATGCTATGATTGAAGGTTTCTTATATACATACCTTCTTTTTTCTCTCTTTTTTTTTTAAGTGTGACTCAATCCTACAATTTGTCAGTATTTTCTTACTTTGTGCTTTCTCGCTACTGGATTTTCCAGCTTCCACTAGTCTCACAATAACTTTGGGGTCTCCGTTAGTTTAATTTTGTTTTTATTATGAATACTATGCAAAAAAATACAATCATATATAAAACTTCTTTGCTCATTATGACCTTGCATCTGCTTTGCACAGAAATAAGGGCTATTGTAACGCGTCGAGTGCTAATGTACCCATGATAGTGCAAGATATATAATATTTAGGTGAGGGCCATATCGTAGTATTGTTGCCATGCTAATTAGTATAAGAAAGATGGTTGGGAGTAATGACAGCAAACTAATGAATACTATTTGTGATTGGGCCCAACTAACACTATTTATTATATGATGATTTACAGATGATGATGACTATGAATACGGGAGAACACCAAGAGGAAGTTCACCTGATCGCTTATAAAATCAAATTATGCAAATTGAAGTGAAAAGGTGGTAAGATCGTGATGTATGTAAATCGTTGCAACTCTGAGAGCAAATAATTATTTTGTTCGCACTCTCATATTCACACTCACTAATCACTATATAACGGAAGAGGCTAAAAGGGCTTCACTAATCTTATGTACACAGAGTTTTGTTTAGGGAGCTATACTTGAAGGTTCACTGCTATAGTGAGTTAGCATACAGCACTAACGTATATGGATTTTTGAGAGAGTTGCACTTGATGGCTATATAAAAACTTGGATTCTCTAATTTCAAACTTAGAGAATTAGTGGTATTAGGTGGGAAACCATAGTAACTGTTGAGAAACAATATGTATATGGAACGAGCATTTAAGCTCGTTCCAGATTTTGAGTGATAGTAAGAACCCAACCAGATGTTTATTCTTTATTCCAAGAATATGTAATAAAGTTGATTAAGTGACTAGACTCTATCAAGTATCTGTTGTAAATTAGGAGTACAGCGGAGAATGCATAAGATATTTGTGTGAGGAGTAGAACTGTATTAGAAAGTTGCTATAGCTTCGGAGAAAAGTTAATGGGGAGTTGATAGATTGAAAAGAAATTCGCGAACAACAATTTCTACTCCTCAGATGAATCCCGACAATCCTTAACCATGGATACATCTAACAGTATAAATCATTGGTTTAAATATTTCTTAATGTATATCATGTTGGACTAGAAGTATCTCACGCTTTTACCTCAAACCCCGCCAAAAGGAGCAACTATTTAAAGATTGGTAAATAAAATTAAGATAAGAATTTACATTAATGTGTCTTCTTCGCTATTATGAATGGTATATATCAGAAATACAGTACTGCACTCATCAAACCAAGAAATGTTAACAAGCAATACAAGACCTTATCTCCGTGATGAGCTCAGATAGAAAATGAGGTTGTTATGTGATTCCTAAGAATTCTGTCTCTCTGAGCTTCTCATTTCCCAAGGTGAGCTAGAACATGGGGGTCATATGAGCTAACCTATAGTTTGTCTCTGTTGTGCCCCACTTGAGGGAGTATCGGCCTCATAATGATAGTATAGCCAATATCATTCACATGTGCTCCTAGATCAAGACTCATATCGCTTGCAATTTATAAGTGTAAGGTGCTATTTGGCAAAATAACTAATGCTCAATTAATTTTAAAATAAACGCGGGTTTTATTTTAAAACAGTAGAAAGAAAATCTATTTATAGGTACTCGACTCAACAAAATAATGGGGCGTTGTTCATAAGCTAACTATTATAACTAAAGTACACCTGGATTTTAGCACCACCAGCAATGCTTCTGGTGGTTCGGAGTTGTATCGGAATGAATCCTCCAATTTTATAGTCGCAACTTTGCAATTTCTCTAGTCTGGCTTGCTACTATCAATAGTATGAGTATAACAGTCAGTTGTATTGTCAGTACTCTAAACTCTACTTAAGATACTGACATAATGTTAATCCAATTTTGGAATTGTGCAATGTTTGGAGTTGTACGGTAAACATATCAGGAGGCTAGGTCAAACGACTGTGTTCCCGGTAGAGAGATTGTATATAAAACATACCGATTTCAGATGCCATATAAGTTCACGAACAAAAGTTAAAATTTTGTGTATATGTCATAATTATTGAGCAACCGAAGTTAGAGCCCTTGTTAAAATAATAGGATTGCCCAACCGCGGTTAGTTCGTTCCGAATTAGAACAAAGACTACTCTTTTATGACCCTTTGTTACTATTAAACATGAAGATTGCAATTGTTGGTTGTTGTGCTACTATTATACATAGCTATGAACCTGCTTTATACCGAAGACTATACGGAATAATTATGGGAGAGTAATACTTGAAATTAATTACTATGCATTAATTATATGTCCTCACTTTCTTCTCCAACGGTTGGTCTCTTATCTATCATCTATCCGCAACTGAACTCCGAAGTGAAATGTCATTTTCATAAATATAATTTGTTCGTACTATCAGAGAATAGGTTTATACAATGGTTATGTCTTGGTGAGTTGAAGCTTGGATTTGTTTCCCGAGGTTAGATTTCCAAACATGCGAGAGTGCTGATAAATTCTGCACATAAGGAGAAGTTAATTGAGCACACAGCACTGTGGGTGCTTAGATTTGAATCGAAGAAAGGAGGAAAAGAGAGATTGTTGCCTGGTATTCTATTTCTTTTTGTGTTCGTACGACCTTGCCGTAGATATTCTCAAAATTCCGGCGAGGATTCTCCTTATTGTCTGACGGTCATGGGACCAAACCATGACAAAGTCTATAACACGCTTAGTTTCCTGTGAGAGATATTATCAATCATACTATATCTGAGAAATTTCAAGCTCAGATTCTGTCAAGATATGAAGCCTAGACAGTGATTATGAGATCGGCTAACAAACTGAAATATTGTTCTCTCTACTTGCCTAAGCATGTCATTAAGCGCTACGGTAGGTATTTATTCCTATCACATTTGGTATGTAATTTTATATTAGTTCCACTCTTTTACGGCTGCTCTACTGAATGCTCTGAATTTCTGCATATAGGTTGAAAGTAGATATTTAATATGGATTCCTCACAAATTATTGAAACACTTATCATGAGTAAAAGCACATCTTGGGACTTTTCTAACTAAAACTGCCGTATAAATCCTGATTTCCTTCAAGTCCCTCTTTCATACATTCTTCTGATTGTTCCTTTTTAAGGAACATGCCTAGTTAGGTTACTTCCCTTCCTCTGGGTCTGCTTTAGGGGATGAAAAAAGCATGATAGTGGTCGTCTTCTGCTAAAAACAAAATCGCGTTTGTTTGATGGTTCTTTGTCCTAGACCTTCCGAGTATGACGATTCTGCAAAATTACGACAATTGGTTATAGATGTAATAACATGGTAATTTATTCGTGGCTAACCAGTTCACTCTCACACACTTTATTGTGGGCTGAAGAGTGTGCTTTGTTATGTTCACAGTATAACTGCTGAGAGGTATCTGGAAAACAACTGGAGCGTAGGAATAAATCCGTCAACGTAAAGTCGCATTTCTGTGGAAAGAGTGTATTTCTATAAAGCTAAGTTAACTAATGTTGAGAGAAATTAAAGAGAGAGATTTAGCCATATACAACCTCACAGGAGAGTAAGTGTCGTACCTTGTACACAATATGACATGTCCTACTAGTTTTAGATAATGAAAGAATCTCTTTGGTGGTGGCACATGAGTTGGGGACCATCGTATAAAAAAATCGATGGTAATATCCATGATAAGCTTTCCTCAATTTGGAAAGTCATTTGGTCCGTACTTGTTACTGCTGAAGAGAATGCATGAACAAGAATCACAAGGCACTAGTATACTTAAAAAAGGACCGAACGGAGGATATGGATTATGTATAGCGTAAACATCAGTTTTCACATTTTGGGGTTGAATGATGTTACTATAATGTGGGGGTTAGACGTAATCTGTTGAATGTGATGCAGGCCTCCCCTTCTCTTGATAGTGCATATAATATACCTCTTCAGGATGAGACTCAAAGACAAGTTCATTTCAGCCTCAACTTACTCAGAGTCTGCTTCTTTTCAGCCCAAATGAATAATAAGACATTTCCGTCGACAAACACATGTACAGATTCTAAAGAGAGAAGTGAAAAAAGAATATATGAAATTTGTTTTGGACAACGTACTTATGCAAGGAGTCAAAGAGGCGGACAAACGTAACAGATCTATTGGTCACCAGATAATCAATATGTTCCCTTTTGTGGTCATCACACTCAATATTGGTAAAAGTCGCTAAGTAAATACGAAGGTCACAGTACAGATTGAAAAATATGGTTTATAAACTTCATGGGTTCCCCATGCCAGAATTTCATCAAAATTTAATAAGGAAAAGAGGACGTAAATGTAAAAGGAGTAATACTTCTTTGTCATTAAAATGTGGGTTCCAAACATTGAATGAATTTGGTGCCAGGTATCCATTGAGCTATTCCCATCCCGGTCAGAAACTAATTCTCCTCAATTGGTGATGGTACTTCTGTTAATGGACTCCTGTCCAAGTCTGTGATGATCAACTCATCTATTATGGTTTTAACAAAACAACCAATCTCACAGCTCATGACATTGCTGCAGCAGACTCACTTGCTTCTGATTTTGATTCTCTCAAAGTCCAACCTCATGGGTTTTCGCAACTTGCAGGTAGTATTTTGTCTCTGGCCTGTGTAATTTTGACAATGAATTCTCATGGCTTGTTGTTGGTCTGGGCTAAGTAGAAGTGTATGGATCATAATAGTGGGGCACTGATCACATGACCTCCTAATAAAGATATACTCTTTAATGTCCAACCACTAACTACTCCTTACTTAGCGACTTTACCTAATTGGATAAAGGCAACAGTTACTTGCATAGGATCTGTTTCTTTGTCCCCCTCTATATTGACTCTTCATCAAGTACTATACATTCCATCTTTTCAACTACAATTGATTTCTGTCCACAAATTGATTCAACAACTCAAGTGCTTAATTCTGTTTAATTCTTGTTCCATCGCATTTCTCATATAAAAAACAGGACCTTTCCATGAAGGAAGCTTCTGGAAGCTTGGTAAAGTTGGTACGCAAGGACTTTACAAGCTTCTTCAATGAAGATCACACTACTCCTGGTTCTGGATTTCCCTGTTTCTGTTTTTTAGTAAGAATATACAACTCTAAGAATGTTTCTGATGTTTCCATTAACAAAACTGTAACCAAATTAAAAAGTGCTTTGAATTCTATTCCTTTAGTTCCTTCTGGTGATGTGCATAGTATAAATAAACATGATAATTGTGGCATCATAGGCTGGGACATATTTCCTTTTTGCTAAAAATGAAGCTCATTTTCCTTTCTATATCTGTTGATTTATCTTCTAAACATCCTTTCCTTGTCCCTGTTTGTCCCCATTAGCAAGGGAAAACAGATTGCCTTTTTCTCAAAGCACTTCTGTTTTTTAATTCCTTATTTGAATTGAGTTCATTTGACCATGGGACTATACACCCAAACATATTCTGGAGATAGATATTTTCTTACCAATTGTGGATGATAATAAGTAAGGCCACTTGAACTTATTTAATGCATTTCTAAAAGTAAATGCCTTTTCCTTGTTGAAAGCTTTCATAGCTATGATCAAAACACAATTCATCTTCATGTTAAACTGTAAGGATGACAATGCTTAGAAATAGGGCTCCTCCCAATTCTGGCTTTACAATACTTTCTCTGAGAAATGGTATTATCCACCAAACATTTTGGGCCACTACCCCCAACAAAATGGTGTAGTTTAAGAGAAAAAACAACAAAACATCTTCTAGAAACAGCACGAAAAGGAAAAGAGAAAGAGCATTGGTATTTCAATCAAACCACTCCAACAAAATTCTGGGAGATTGCATTTTGAAATGCCACTACCTAATAATAGTTTCTTCTACTGTTTTAACACAATAAACCCTTTTTGAAAGTTTTATATGGCAAATCACCTTCCTATGCAACATTTGAGCCATTTGGTTGTCTATGCTATGCTACCATCCCCAAGTGCAACAGAGTCAAACTAGATTTCCTAGGGCAGCCCCTTGTGTGATAGTTTTGGTTTATCCGATTTGGTAAGAAAGGGTATAATTGTATAATCTCTCTACTAAAAATGTGTTTTGTTCCAGAAGATGTGGTCTTCCCATGAGTCTAATTTTTCATTCCTTAATTCCTCCTTCTCCTACACTTACTGGTTCCAATGCCTCCATTCCTACTGATGATTCTTGTCCTTATCCTTCTCAATCTGAAACTTCTTGTTGTTCTTCTCATCTGAAACTTCAACTTCTCATTTCCCTGTTCCTGTTCCTCCATTCAACCATTTACATCTCGCAGATCCCTCCTACTCGTTTTGTCCTACTTCTTCACCTCTAGCTCTGCTTTGACCCTCCTCCTGGCAGTTAGAAGAAGCAGCAGACCTCACACTCTACCTTCCACCTCTTATGACTTTTATTAACACAACTTCCTCCTTCCCTTTCTGGCTCTACTTCTACTCATGTTTATGCTGCCCATTCAACAGCAACTGAGCCTGCAAATAATCTTTTACCTTCAGGCATCTGCCAGCGCTGCCTTGGCAGAGGGCAATGAGGCAAGAGTTGATGCTTTAGCAGCAACATAAGACTTGGAACAATAGTTTGAGCTTACCCTAACAGGTCAAGAAACCAAATAGGTTGCAAATGGGCTGTATAAAATAACAATACAAGCTGAAGGTAGTGTGGAAAGTATAGGCTAGATTGGTTTTGATACACAAATTGAAGGGATTGATTTTCATGAAACATTTTCCCCCCGGTTGTCAAAGATGTGCACCATCCGGTGTCTTGTGTTGTTGCTGTCAAGAAAGGTGGTCTCTCCTTTCAATTAGATGTCACAACGCATTTCTTCATGGTGATTTAGATGAGGAGGTGTACATGAAACTACCTCCGTCTTAGGTTACCTCCAATGTTCAGCCCTCCTTCCTATCTTGGTTTGCAAGCTTCCAAAAAAACCCTTTATGGCTTTAAGACAAAGCATTCGTCAGTGGTATGCCAAATTATCCACTGCACTTTGGGCTCTAGAGGTTATGTTTCTTCTTTACATGACTATTCTCGTGTGTCATTCCAGAAATCTGCCAATCTCTACTCGTTTTCCTTGCTGTTGATGTGATCGATATTATTCTCTAACGGTGATGATCTTGCCTGAAATTTCTGCCCTTAGGATTCCTTAACGATCAATTTAAATCAAAGATTGGGTCTACTCACTACTATTCTTGGATTAGGAAGTTTTCTACGATAATCAAATGAGTATCACATGTATATCCATGTATGCCTGTGTGTATTATACATGTGTCGCACAAGAATTTTTTGAACTCGATTTTAACTACTACGAATTTTGATACCAAATCATCTCTAATCTTTCTCTTTTCAAAATTTGTATATTGACTCATCTATATGTTTTCAATGAATTTCAACCATACCCATTGAAAAAAGTCCTTTTTTGCTTCGATTGGAATCTAGTATATACATATTTTTGTGTTGTATTTCATCATCTTGTTTGCTACCTCATACATGAATTTTCTTTCCGTCTTGCATCTAATGTTGTTGATCACGCTTAAAAATATGCAGTGAGATTTTTGTGTGTGATTCTTGAAGAGAAAGAACCTTATTTATTTGGGTTTTCAATTTTTATATATGCTTGACTAGTTTTGGTAAGTCTATAATTAATGGTTAGAAGTCGTTAAACTGGAACTTATTTGGGACATTTATGCAAGATAACCCGAAAAAATCCGATGACAACTTTAGCACAATAGCAGCAATGGTATTGTTATTTACACAACATAATCTACAAACATATACTCCAAGGAATATAGGCCAAAGCAATTCATTACACTCACGTTGAAACAAATAACATACGACACGCAACCCGATAGGTCACAACCAATACTCCATTTACCAAGCAACTCTCAATTACTCTTCCCGCTCGACTTCCTCTATGAATCCCCAATAAAACCGCACCACATGTGCCCATATCCAACAAATCATAACGTCTCACAGCACAGAAAAAGCAACTCATAGATCTCCCCAGATCACTAACAAGTTCGAGAACGATCGAATCAACCTATCCCTCAACAATACAACTCGGGACTAACCAAGCTAACTCAAGCTAAATACGTAGCCACATTGGCCTGCCATCGAACTCAATACCAAGAAGCATGAAACTGCTCCTTCCACTACTATAACTCATGCCAGAGCCGTACGATACAGTGTCCGGCACCAAATAAATACCGAAATCCGCAATCTCACCCGGCGACATGCCCGGCCACAAGAAACGCATCCGAAAAGTCCCTCAATACCGGAACTGAATCAATGGTAGAAACCTTTGCACTGACATCCGCCACGAAGGCCCAATTAAGAAAAGTAATCCTTCCTAGCCGTCCGCTAGTCTTTGGAATACAAACCACTCTGCTAGAACATAATCTGATGCACCTCGCCACGCCACCTGTGGCATTTTCCGACATAGCCCATAACACAATAGCCTAAAATAACCCAACACTGAGACAACCAGTCTACACCCCAATGTCATATCCAAAGTCTAATATACCAAGCAAAGAAAGATCCACTCGGCCTCCAAATCCCAATAGCCGCTACGGTACCAATACACACGATCCACAACCACTACATAGTCCGTACCTGAGAACTCCCAGTCTCCAACTCCATATAGCACACGAATCACTGTACCTGATCCCAAATTCCGCAGCATGAATACGTATTACACCTCAAGTACCCAATCATTCCACGAAGGATATTCTAAAATTCCCCTGTGCCATCAAACAAATCCAGATATCAGCAGTCGATCTATAGTCAAATGCTATTATAGAGAATATATAGTAGTATAATATAACATAAAAGATCGGTTTCGAGATAAACTTAACTTATATAGTAAATGACTGTCATATAAGAATGATGTTACAGAGAAATCTCACTTGTTTTATCTTCCCACCTTTTTTTTTTTTTAATTACAGACAAAGCATTAAACGGGTGAAGTACTTCAATGCACATTGACAAACTGAAATCTTATGAGATAGATCTTTCAAGACTTCACGTAGAAAACTGATTCATTTTTTTTTAATCTTGAAAAAGATAGCCTCAGAAAGTGTACAAATGCTGAGGGACCAAATCAATCATAAGAATACATATTCATAAATTCAAAACAAGACACAAGATAGATATTTCAGATATTAAGATCCCATTATATATATTCATTGAATAATTCATGAATGGTCTTCTTCTCATAAAGAAAAAAAATGGTCTGCTATTTATTTGTGGACACTTTAACTTCCAGACTTTGACACTTTCGGTGGACTTGTACACGTTTATTTTTGGCTATTTGATAAATTGAATTTTAAGCTAAGGTCTTGTATATCCTTTTAATTCAATGAACTTGGCTTCCTTTTCACGTTCTTGTGTTGAGTCCTAGCTACATGCACAAATATTAGAGCCATGTAACAGGTGAAACTCACTTTTCTTGTCAAAACATATGGGGTTAAAAGATTTAATAGGTAGTATAAAAATAGTAACAACAATAATGCCATAACCAATTATGGAAAAAGAGATGCTAAAGAGCAATGTAGCAATTATATTTTGAACACCTAGTTCTTTTTGTTCTCCACGTAAACACTAATGAAAGAAAAAACACGTTAAATCCCTGCCCTTGACAAAAAAATAAAGAAATAAAATCCGAAATTTGCACTTGTAATACAAAGTTTCTTGAATGTCCAACAAAGTAGTGAAAATTAATTTTCTAGCACTTTTTGGTTAATGGGTTAAAGAGAAAAGCGTAGGGATAGAAAAAGGGTTAGAAGTACTCTTATGAAGAAATTAAAGTGGTCAATTCTTATTCGAAGTACTACTTTTGGTCCCTTAGTAGTTTTGATGGCTCTACTTGTGAAATTTCACAAATTTGACGAAATATATACCATTACATCATTTGATTGAGAAGAGAAAAATTCTTAGTACTAAAAGTTGCACTTTTAGTAAATTCTTAATTTATCCTTGTGATATGTTGCTACATATTTCAATTATTTCAAAGTAAAATATACCTAGCAACATATCACAAGGATAAATTAAGAATTTACTAAAAGTGCAACTTTCCCTTTACTTTGTTCTTCGACATTCTCGAGCAATTTTCTTAACATGGATAGGAAACTCAAAATGAGCATGTAATCTTAATTAAAGGTGAAAACTTAAAAAGAAAAGCCTAATAGAGGCAACTAATTACACTTACACATACTTTCATTCACCTAACATATTGAACTAGATTGAGGTTCAATCCTTTTTTTTCTTTTTTTTTTAAGGATTTAAAATTTCATATTCTATTTTCCCTATTCCACTAGTTCATGGGGTCCACCGTTGTTAATTTTTTTTATAGAAAAAGAAAAAAATAAATAATATTTAATTGCATGGCTTTGCAAGAAATGGTTTGGTAAGCGATTATTCACATAGCTAATTTGGGCCAATCGTTATGCAGCTAATTATCAAAGAGTTGAGTAATGACAGCAAATAAGTCTTTTGATTGGCCCAACTAACACTCTTATTAATAGTTTCTAGTTGGAATTATCAACCAATCACCACCTCAAATGAATAAAATTGAATCATTATTAAAGTCAACTGAAAAAATAATTATTTTGTCGCACCTTCAATAAATAAATCACATCGAACTAAACCTATTTTATTAAAGTTGTTAGGTACTTCCTCTTTGATTGATACACACTATTGTTTAGTCACTTGATGCTAATAAAACTTGGATTCTCTATTTCAAACTTAGAGAATTAGTGGTATTTGTAACTTACCTTTAAAATTATGGAGCATTACGTTGATGTTTAACCAAGTTTATTCTAAAATATATATTTTTCCTAAACTGTTGTTAATCACAGAATGCATGTTATCTTAATGAATTATTTGATCTTAGCTTCGAAAGTTATGGGTTAAGATGAATCTCACACCTCTACTCAATATCCGCCCCTTAAATGTTAAGTATAAATCATGGTTTAAATATTTCTTAATGTATTTCATGTTGGACTAGAAGTATCTCACGCTTTTACTCTCAAACCCAGCCAAAGGAGCACTATTTAAGATTGGTAAAAATAAAATAAGATAAAGAATTTACATTGTCCACATTTATGTATTCAAAACGCTGCTAAAAAAGAAAATGTTAACAGCAATACAAGACCGATGAGCAGTCTGAAATATTGTAGGTGTTAGAATTCTGTTTGGTTTATTTCCCAACATCAGAAAATGGGGGTCTATTACTACACCCATATCCCCTCTCTGTATGCAATATCTTCATCTGACTCAGACTCTATCCTCCAACATTATATTGCTGAAAACTATGCCATTTTATACCCACTCAACAAAATAATGGGGCGTTTTATAACATTTTAGCACACTGGATTTTAGACCTGCTCGGGTCGGGTGTACGTCCCAATTTTTAGCCAACTTGCAATTCATCTGCACTAAAAGTTATTACTGCATGTATCCAACTAAATACTAGTGCTTGTTAATGACTTCAATGTTGGAGTTACGTAAACATACAGAGGTGTAACAGTCTTGGGCCAAAGTTGTATAGAACAGATTTGGGCCAAAGTCAGCCCAATAATTGTATTTATATTAGCCCATTAGATTGTTAAAATAGGAGCCCGGTTAGCTTGATAGAACAAGACTATTTTGCCCTTTGTATATATGGGTGTATATACTCCTCTAGAAGGTTCTGATTTTGGGAGATGAATGAAAAATCTAATTTTCCTCTCTTTCTCCGTCTTCTCTCTTCGAACTGAACCCTAGATTCATTTCATAAATTTTGTTCGATCACAATGTTAACATGGTATCAGAGCTTGGATTTTGGGTAGATTCAAGCGTGATAAATCGAAAGGTGTTGGCCCTGTTGTTTGAATCGAAAGGGAACGAAGATTTTGCTGGTATTTTTTTTGGTTCGATGAACGGAGATTTCTCAAATTCCGGCGAGGATTCTCCTATTGTCTGACGGTCATCTCCTATTCCGGCAAGTTTATCAATTTTGAGTATTTCAAGGCTCACTTCTTCGAGTATAAAGGAAGAAGATCGGTAACCCTAATTTTCTGTCCTTTGCATCATAGCTGGTGGTATTTTCCTTCATTGATGTATGTTTAGTGTCATTATTCGGCTTTGATTCTGAATTTCTGCCTTGTTGAACGATTTTTTCCCAAATTATTGAACTATGGTAAATCTTGGGACTTCTACTAAAACTCCGTATAATCCTGATCCTTCAAGTCCTCTTTTCATACATTCTTCTGATGTTCCTGGAACATGCCTAGTTAGTACTCCCTTCTCTGGGTCTGCTTATAGGGGATGGAAAAAAGCATGATAGTGTCGCTTTCTGCTAAAAACAAAATCGCGTTTGTTGATGGCTCTTGTCCTAGACCTTCGAGTAATGACGATTCTGCAAAATTACGACAATGGGATAGATGTAATAACATGGTAATTTCGTGGCTAACCAGTTCACTCTCACCAGCTATTGCTGAGAGTGTCCAGTACTCAGAAACTGCTGAGAGTATCTGGAAACAACTGGAGCGTAGATATGGGACTGTGAATGGGACTAAGGTTTTTGAAATTAAAAAGGAGTTAGCATCAACTCAGCAAGGGTCTCTTGACATTGCTTCATACTTTAATAAACTGAAGAAACTTTGGGATGAGTTGGGGACCATGCGTAAAAATCATGGTAATTCATGTACTTGTGCTGCTAAGCCAGGCATTCAAAAAGACGAGGAGGAGGATAAACTACATCAGTTTCTTATGGGGTTGAATGAGGTTTATGTGGGGGTTAGACGTAATCTGTTGATGATGCAGCCTCCTCCTTCTCTTGATAGTGCATATAATATACTCCTTCAGGATGAGACTCAAAGACAAGTTCATTTCAGCCCTCAACTTACTCCAGAGTCTGCTTCTTTTTCAGCCAAAATGAATAATAAGACATTCCCTCCAAAACAGTACAATCAAAAGATAGATTTTGGACAGTCCAAAATCAATGTCTTCTGCAAGTATTGTAAGAAATCAGGTCACACAATTGAAAAATGTTATAAACTTCATGGGTTCCCCCAGAATTTCAAATTTAATAAGGAAAAGAGGGTAGCTGCAAATGTGTCCACTGAATTTGGGTATCCATATCCCGGTCAGAAACATAATTCTCCTCAATTTGGTGATGGTACTTCTGTTAATGGAACTCCTGGTCAAGTCTGTGATGATCAACCCTCATCTATTCCTGGTTTAACAAAACAACAATACTCACAGCTCATGACATTGCTGCAGCAGACTCAACTTGCTTCTGATTCTGATTCTCAGTCCAACCTCATGGGTTTTCGCAAACTTTGCAGGTAGTATTTTGTCTCTGCCTGTGTATTTTGACAATGAATCTCATGCTTGTTTGTTGTCTGGGGCTAGTAGAAGTGTATGGATCATAGATAGTGGGGCCACTGATCACATGACCTCTAATAAAGATATACTCTTTAATGTCATACCACTAACTACTCCTTACTTAGCGACTTTACCTAATGGATACAAGGCAAAAGTTACTTGCATAGGATCTGTTACTTTGTCCCCCTCTTTGACTCTTCATCAAGTACTATACATTCCATCTTTTCACTACAATCTGATTTCTGTCCACAAATTGATTCAACAACTCAAGTGCTTAATTCTGTTTAATTCTTGTTCATGCATTCTCATACAGGACCTTTCCATGAGGAAGCTTCTGGAACTTGGTAAGTTGGACCAAGGACTTTACAAGCTTCTTCATGAAGATCACACTACTCCTGGTTCTGGATTCCCTGTTTCTGTTTTTAGTAAGAATATACACTCTAAGAATGTTTCTGATGTTTCCATTAACAAAACTGTACCAAATAAAAGTGCTTTGAATTCTATTCCTTTAGTTCCTTCTGGTGATGTGCATAGTATAAATAAACATGATAATTGTGGCATCATAGGCTGGGACATATTCCTTTTGCTAAAATGAAGCTCATTCCTTCTATATCTGTTGATTTATCTTCTAAACAATCCTTTACTTGTCATGTTTGCCCATTAGCAAGGGAAAACAGATTGCCTTTTTCTCATAGCACTTCTGTTTTTAATTCCTTATTTGAATTGATTCATGTTGACACATGGGGACCTTATCACACACAAACATATTCTGGAGATAGATATTTTCTTACCATTGTGGATGATCATAGTAAGGCCACTTGAACTTATTTAATGCATTCTAAAAGTAATGCCTTTTCCTTGTTGAAAGCTTTCATAGCTATGATCAAAACACAATTCAATCTTCATGTTAAGACTGTAAGGAGTGACAATGCCTTAGAAATAGGGCTCTCCAATTCTGCTTTACAATACTTCTCTGAAAATGGTATTATCCACCAAACATTTTGTGCACATACACCCCAACAAAATGGTGTAGTTAAGAGAAAACACAAACATCTTCTAGAAACAGCAAGAGCATTGTTATTTCAATCAAAACTCCCAACAAAATTCTGGGGAGATTGCATTTTGACTGCCACATACCTAATAAATAGATTTTCTTCTACTGTTTTACACAATAAAACCCCTTTTGAAGTTTTATATGGCAAATCACCTTCCTATGCACATTTGAAGCCATTTGGTTGTCTATGCTATGCTACCATCCCCAAGTGCAACAGAGACAAACTAGATCCTAGGGCAGCCCCTTGTGTGCTAGTTGGTTATCCATTTGGTAAGAAAGGGTATAAATTGTATAATCTCTCTACTAAAAATGTGTTTGTATCCAGAGATGTGGTCTTCCATGAGTCAATTTTTCCATTCCTTATATCTTCTCCTTCTCCTACACTTACTGTTCCAATGCCTCCCATTCCTACTGATGATTCTTGTCCTTATCCTTCTCAATCTGAAACTTCTTGTTGTCCTTCTCAATCTGAAACTTCAACTTCTTCATTTCCCTGTTCTGTTCCTCCTTCAACCATTACATCTCCAGATCCTCCTACTCTTTGTCCTACTTCTGCACCTTCTAGCTCATGCTTTGACCCTCCTCCTGAAGTTAGAAGAAGCAGCAGACC
The DNA here is from genome assembly GCF_001879085.1 of Nicotiana attenuata. Lineage (NCBI taxonomy): Eukaryota > Viridiplantae > Streptophyta > Magnoliopsida > Solanales > Solanaceae > Nicotiana > Nicotiana attenuata. The sequence continues at coordinate 253,594 of NW_017670727.1, read as the reverse complement.
TCACACTCTACCTTCCCACCTTAATGATTTTATAACACAACTTCCTCCTTCCCTTTCTGGCTCTACTTCTACATCATTTTATGCTGCCCATTCAACAGCAACTGAGCCTCATTCTTTTACTCAGGCATCTGCCAGCGCTGCTTGGCAGGAGGCAATGAGGCAAGAGTTTGATGCTTTAGAAGCAAATAAGACTTGGACAATAGTTGAGCTACCTACAGGCAAGAAACCAATAGGTTGCAAATGGGTGTATAAAATCAAACATAAAGCTGAAGGTAGTGTGGAAAGGTATAAGGCTAGATTGGTGATACACAAATTGAAGGGATTGATTTTCATGAAACATTTTCCCCGGTTGTCAAGATGTGCACCATCCGGTGTCTTGTGGTTGTTGCTGTCAAGAAAGGGTGGTCTCTCTTTCAATTAGATGTCAACAACGCATTTCTTCATGGTGATTTAGATGAGGAGGTGTACATGAAACTACCTCCAGGTCTTAAGGTTACTTCCAATGTTCAGCCCTCTTCTATCTTGGTTTGCAAGCTTCAAAAATCCCTTTATGGCTTAAGACAAGCATCTCGTCAGTGGTATGCCAAATTATCCACTGCACTTTGCTCTAGAGGTTATGTTTCTTCTTTAAATGACTATTCTCTCTTCATCAAGAAATCTGCCAATTCTACTGTTTTCCTTGCTGTTTATGTGGATGATATTATTCTTACGGGTGATGATCTTGCTGAAATTTCTGCCCTTAAGGAGTTCCTTAACGATCAATTTAAAATCAAAGATTTGGGTCTACTCAACTACTTTCTTGGGATTGAAGTTTTCTACGATAATTCTGGGGTTATTCTTCATCAACGGAAGTTTATTGCTGATTTGCTTCGTGAATTTGGTTGTGCTTATGCTTCTGCTGTGGTTTCTCCTCTAGAATTGGGTGTCAAACTATCATCTGATGATGGAGAGTTATTGCCTAGGCCTGACTCTTATAGGAATTTAGTTGGTAAACTTAACTTTCTTACCCATACTAGACCTGATTTGTGTTTTGCTGTACAACATTTAAGTCAGTTCCTCAAGTGTCCTAGGGTGCCTCATATGAATGTTGCTCTTCACATTTTGCGATATTTGAAAGGCACTCTTGACTTTGGGGTTTCTCTTAATACTTCTTCTGATTTTTCTTTACTTGCCTATTGTGATAGTGATTGGGCTGCTTGTTCTGAGTCTCGTAGGTCTGTTTCTGGTTTTTGCATAACTATGGGTGGAAGTTTAATAAGTTGGAAATCTAAGAAACATTCTGTTGTTTCATTATCCTCTGCTGAGGCTGAGTATCGAGCCATGAGTAAGGTTGTGGCTGAATTGGTTTGGTTGGTTCGTCTGCTCACTGATTTGGGAATTCCTTCTGTGTCTCCTATTCCTGTGTATTGTGATAATCTGGCTGCTTTGCACATTGCGAAAAATCCCGTGTTTCACGAACGTACTAAACACATCGAAGTGGACTGCCATTTCATAAGGACAAAGTTAGCTGATGGCCTAATTTCTTTACATCATATCTGCACTACTTCTCAACTGGCTGACATTTTTACCAAGTGTTTGATAGGTGGACGGCATCATTTTTTGCTTGGCAAGTTGCGTGTGACCTCACCCTCCAACTTGAGGGGGGGTGTTGGAGTTACATAAACATACAGAGGTGTTACAGTCTTGGGCCAAAGTTGTATAGAACAGATTTGGGCCAAAGTCAGCCCAATAATTATATTTATATTAGCCCATTAGATTGTTAAAATAGGAGCCCGGTTAGCTTGATAGAACAAGACTATTTTGCCCTTTGTATATATAGGTGTATATACTCCTCTAGAAGGTTCTGATTTTGGGAGAGGAATGAAAAATCTAATTTTCCTCTCTTTCTCCGTCTTCTCTCTTCGAACTGAACCCTAGATTCATTTCATAAATTTTGTTCAATCACAATGTTAACATTCAATGCTACAAATTATTATCTGCTTTAATACGTACGTGTTAATTAATTGTATACACTCTCACCCAAAAGGTTAAACTATTAGATAAACACATTATTTTCTAACTCTTTGGAGGTGTCCGTGTCCTATCTTTGACCTGTGTATTATAACTACTCCAAAAAATTGGCACCCTTGACCTTGAGCCCCGAACTAAACTTGCAAGAAATTGAAACTAATACTCCTATTAGTTAATTAATTACAAAAATCCCAAGCTAATTTACTTAATTATGTTGATGTGTGCGGCTATCTCATCTAAAAGCTGAAACAATTAGATAGAACACACTTATATTTACTTAATTATACCTTCAATACGCCGTTTCACCTGCTTAGCTCATTAAAAAGAATCAAGCCCGCACGTGAAGCCGCGTATTGAAGGCATAATTAAGTAAATAAAATTTTATTCTATCTAATAGCTTAAGTTTTTAGATGAGATGGTCACACACTTCAACATGATATCAGAGCAGGACCCACCATGATTTTCCAATGTGTGGCCCCCATAATTTGTGCACGCTCCAGATGTCCAACCCTGGACGTGAGAGGGCTGTTGAGTCCCACATCAACAATGAAGGAGATGGGTGGTCTCCGTATATAGACTTGGGCAATCATCACCTTATGAGCTAGTTTTTGACGTTGAGTTAGACCCAATATCCATTTCTTTAACAGAAATCAACTATATTAAACTCAACAATATTTGCGGTAATTGTAAGGTTCCGCAATAAAAATATGGGAAACTTACACAAATGTTCCAAATAAATCTCAACTTACCAACCTCTAGCCATTAGTCATAGACTTACCAAAACTAGCCAACAAAAATTGAAAACCAAATAATAGGGTTCTTTCTCTCAAAGAATCACATGCAAAAATCACCTTCCATATTTTTAAGCATGATTAGCAACATTAGATACAAGACGGAAAGGAAATTTCATGGACGGGGTAGCAAATAAGGTGATGAAATACAAAAATCTATACAATATTCCAAAAAACTAAACAAAAAAGGAACTTTTTCAGTGGGTATAGTTGAAATTCATTGAAAATATATAGATAAGTCAATAAACAAAATTTGAGGAAGATTGGAGGTGATTTGGACTGGTTTTGTATCAAAATTCGTATTAAATCGAGTACAAAAATGTCTTCTGCAACACATGTATCACGCATGTATCACACACACAGGTATACATGGATATACATGTGATACACAATTGATACAAATATGATACATATGTGATACACAAATGATACACAATGTGATACACATATCATTTTTTTTTCATGTTCAACTTTTACTTCGAATTTTCAATTCAAACCACCTCAAAACTTCACCAAATCATCCCAAAACTGAGATTCAAGCTCCTTAAGTTGTGCCCAATCTATTCTAATAACACCCACTCAAAACAAAGCAAAAATTTGATATATTTTTGCTACAAATAGCTAATTTGGCTAATATTAGTAATATTTTATCAATTGGCCAATTTTTGTAATAAGCTACTTATAAATGGACATAACTGGTAATTTCCCTAAAAATATTACAGGATTATGGTATGGGGAATTGAAAGGTTGTAATTGGTATTACATCCGTCCGTCCTATTCCACCAGGATTCTCCCAATCTTCTGCACAGTCAATAGTACGGATGATAAATACTGAATTCAATTGTTGGCATCCAAAAAAGCTCAGAACTGTGTATGAAGAAACAAATCTTTCTTTTCAAGTGTCAGACGAGCAAATGTGAGCTACACAACCAATTAAGTACAACGAACTTCCACTATGCCAAGCACAAATATTGTCCTTTCTGCCAAACTATTACAGGGACGTATTTAATTGTCAAGAATTCGGATCTTATTACCAACCATGCAATTTCGGGATAAATTCAAAAATAGCCAGATTTACCGCTGGTCGTTGAAAAATAGACAAGTTTCAAAAGTCATCGAAATTTAGCCACTTTAAATCTGAGCGAAAACACTGTTCAAAATCCGAAAAAATACGCCCGCAAATTTTACGGGAGTTCCAGCATAAGTATGCTTGAACTCCCGTAAATTTTACGGGAGTTCCAGGATAACTATGCTGGAACTCCCGCAAATTTTACGGGAGTTCAAGCATAATTATGCTGGAACTCCCGCAAATTTTACGGGAGTTCAAGCAAGTATAATTGTCCAGTATAATATACTGGAGTTTGGAGCACTGGTGCTCCAGTCTCCCGCAAATTTTACAGGAGTTAGCAAAGTATACCGGTCCAGCATAATATGCTGGAGTTCGTATACAAATGCACCAGAACTCCCGTATATTATACTGGACCTGTCCCTGTTGCAGCAAAATAGTGGCTATTTTTCATTGACTTGATAAACGCTGGCTATTTTTCATTGACCAGTGTGAAAACTGGCTATACCATGATATTTTAATTGCAATTTCCAACGAAAAGCCAAACCCAACTTAATATTAAATTCTGCCATGGCTAGTTAGTTGGAGAAACCTCTCATGACCTAAGTGGTGACAAAAAATTTTGGCCCATATTTCCCTAATAATAATGCTACTAGTTTCAATAATGCAACCTACCTATCAACGGAGAGTGGCATGCCAGCCATGGTTATTATGACCAACAGATTCAAAAAGGAATGGAAATAGAAACGATAAAGGATGCGGCATAGCGAGCAATGAAGTAAAATAAAAGATCGAGGAATATCATAATTCAAATTTCTAGCATCGGCAATGAACACTAAAAGATTCTATTTCCTATCTGCCCAAGTCTTGGACACCTAACCGGTATAAATGAAAGTAGATATTTGACCAAGTAGTAAAGTTGAAAAAATAGTCTAAGCACACATAAGCTGACCAAATACCATCATTATGGCAACAACAACAAACCTAGCAAAATCCCATAAGTGTACTCGGGTCTTACCCCTACTTTATGAAGGTAGGGAGGCTGTTTCCGAGAAACTCTCGCATCAAGCCATCATTATAGTAAGAAGAAAAAAGATAGAGGATGGCAATAGACAACAATATGATGTTACCTACAATAATTGACATAAAGGGTACATGGCCTTTCGAGACAAACACAATAATGCAACAGCTGTTAGAGAGTATGTGGCCTTTCTAAACAAACCATATATTTTGCCGTGTGCTCCCTATTCAACCATTAACTATACTACAAAACTGTTTCTAGTAAAATTCGAAGCTAAATCAACAGGGCTCCTGGTGAAAGGTTACTTTCTATTTTTTATGACTTCTGTCTATTGATAATCCTGCTTATCGCCAATTAATAACCACACAGATGCGATGTTGAGATTAGAGGTTAGAGAAGTCAGAAAACTAGGACCTGATGAAATGTGAGAGGGACACATTTATTCATACAGAGAAATAACAAGTTCTTGAGTGCACACACATACCGGATCAAAATAACCACAAACTTGGTCTTAAGTACACACTTAAAGAAACTTCAACAAGCAATACACTTAACATACTAAATTACCTCTACAACAACTCTCAGTCACCACACATTAGTTCGCACACAAACTCCAATATCAAAGGGTCTTTTTAATAGACAAGATAAAGAGCTTAAGACGACATTAATTACGCGAATATGAGAAACGCCAATGGTATTTAAGCAAAGCATATACCCATGCTGTGCTGTCCAGTACCAACAACCAGCCATTGTTAATGCTTTAAAAAGGATTCAAGTTTATGAGTCCTTCATCCTTTCTCCATTTCCTTTCATACCAGTACTGCTGGATGGATAGCTTTAATCATGTGTAGATAGGCTAATTCCTGCTCCGACACTTTTCCATAGCCCTTGGGGCTGCACATATAAATGCACAAAAGTTAGTGGCAATGTTTCATGTTTCTGGAAGCACACGTCAATCAAATCTTTAGATGCAGGAGTTGGCTATTGAAAAGATTCAAACAGTATCAACAACTTTACTACACTAGCATATAAACACATATTAATGAATTTATACCAAGTTTATCATCAGTCTGCACAAGAATCAGCATATGAAAATGGATAACTGGGTAAACCTTTGCGGAAATTTGATAGGAGCTTAATACAGGCCTAGGTAACAAATTGCACTTCATAATGTCGTCGATGCACTCCCCTTAGATGTACAATAGTCTATTGCTTTTCTCCTTTTGGTTGTGGGGGTTCATTAACCATTCCCCTTCACTCTCCATCTCTCACAACAGAAATGCAGAATGCTCTATAGGGCATGTGCACCTTTACAACAACCCACCCCC
>NW_017670727.1:243036-247351 GCF_001879085.1 Nicotiana attenuata | reverse complement strand
CCACCCCCCCAAAAAAAAAAAGAATGACTAGCATACCTTATTCCTGAACCTTCCTATTGCCATGTAACAAATAAGTAAAACAAAGGTACAAAAGAAATTTTGTAAACAAGTAAAACCACGAGTTCTTAACTTTAATCAATGAATTTGGTAACGAACCAAAATCGAGTTTAAATTTGAAAGACCTTTCTTTATTTTCAGAAATTGCAAAAGCATTACCCCCAAAGAGAAGACTTTGTGCATCAGTTCTGACAATCAATCATGTTAATTGATATATCAACCTTAAGCGCTGTTTTGTACATTTCATCCAGCAATTACTAACCCCTCTTTGCAAGAACTGAGTTTTCAATTTTAGGCAGAAGAAGAAGAGAACTGGTATCAATTTAACGGATCCGTAATAAATGTAGTTCTGCCAGTCAAGATATTCTCTCTTATCCAACAGCCTTAGGAAGAAAGAACATCACGGTAACTTAGTGAAACTTTCTTGAGAAATAGCTGAGGTGAGAACTCTAAACAAGCATTTCATAACCTCTAATTATTTCTTTTGTAATATCTTTTACATATCAACTACCTAGCTAATTCTGTTTGAAAACATATTTTACTTCAACAAGGTTCATGGATAATAAAACAGAATTTTAAATGTTGAAACCTGATAATTTTCTGTTTCACAGTTTGTACATTTCTACTTTACCACCAAGTGGCAGAATATAATACTAGAGTCATGTACCCTGAGAACATAATGGGGAGAGATCAACGAGAAAAAGGTATTTCCTTTACATTTTGATAGTGAGGATGAAGTAGACAAATAATAAAGTGTGTTCAATAAGAAGAGATACTCACCCAAGCCAATGGCATCTGAACCTTTCATGATTCTCAGCCTTTTACAGGTATCAATAAACATCCTGCAATATGCCAATTAGGAATTAAAAAACAGTCACTATCAAATGCAAATTATCAAACAGAAATTACGTTTAACAAGATTCATTACAAATAGTACTACTGGTACTTCTATTTGGTTCAGGAGGCAACAGAATCAAGAAAACAATTCATTCAGGTCAATCATTATTATAGTAGACTCACAGACTTAACCTTGAAAAGAACAAAAAAGGAGATAGAGCGAGAGAGGACTAAATCTCTGTTCATACATACTGAATAAAGTTACAGTCACACATTTGCCATGGAGGCAAATCTAAATGAAGCTGTGGAAAACTTGCAGATCATCATAGGATTATTCTTTTCCTGACTGTAAGATTAAATGTTGTTTAACTGCTATAGTGCAAATTACATAGAACAGAAATACTAATAATTGAACTTGTATGAAGCAAGGGATGAATGTCAAATATTGATTATTAATTGGATTTTCTGAAAGTGGCAAGTAGCTCAATCGTATGTTGCATGACATCACAATAGAATTTGTTAAATCACATATGCTAGAACTAAGACAACAATTACCCATATAAACATAGCTGACAATTCCCAATCCTCAAATTCTCAGTCTACTAGCTTCACAGTGGCAAATTTCTAAAAAGGGACACAGATACACATGAGATGGTATAATCTTTTTGCACGTCTATGGAAATGGTATAATCTTTTTGCATTAGATCGGTCTCTGTGGTTGGTGGGGTGTGTGTGTTGGTGGTGGGGGGGGGGGGGGGGTTGGGGTGTTTCAAAACGCGGTTCATTGACCACATAGTATCTATTTACAGATTCCAGGTGCAACCGTGCAAAATGGTTTAATCGTGCGTTTGCTCACAGTAAAAACTCATGAATATTTATGACTTTGGCCGCCTTCTCCTGAACCCTGCTATAAGGTAGGGTTTCTCACTAAATTAGGAACTATTGCAGCAGTTGCAGCTAGGCTTTCAGTTGCAGGAGGACTTATCTAACTTGCTTAAGGTGACATCCATATAGTCTAAATAGTAGATACATTCCCACACCTGGAGCAGTGTTGCATTTATTAGGTGCATCGGGTGATATGGATAGACTACATCCACACACTACATGTGTTCAATTCCTTTTTTTACAAAGGAAAATGCAGACTACCCAGAAGTATTGGCAGAAAGCGTTGATATCCACAATACGGAACATTTCTTTAAAAAAAAAAAAAGAAATATATATATATATATATATGAACTAGCAAGAACTTACTCCCAAGGGACATCACCAACAAGCATCCAGTCACCATCTTTATCCTCATAAGTGAGTACATATTCAGATCCATGAAGCAAATCCTTCAATTTGCTCTCACTTAACATCTCCTTCCCAGGAGCTCCATGAGATCCGTATTGACCTGACATAACAGGGAAATAGCACTAACTCGGACATTGCATATATCTTGGAAATAACTGTTTTACCGTTTTGAGCCAATCACTAAAAGATTGAACTAGTTAAGGCTTCACAATAGCTTACCAATAGTAAAACAGCTAAACATCTTCTCGAGAGCAGAAGAGAGCTCCTGATATGCAGAATAGTTTCTGAGGTCCACTTTCCTCAAATAAGGAGCACCGTCCATGCTGACCTTAATGAAAAGAGCTGGTGATCCAGCTTTTCCATCCACCTCTTCATTGTTCTTTGAGGTAGAGGCTAATGTATTCTTTCTAAAAGATCGAATGGGTGGCCAACCAACAACCTGTGCCCTGAAATTAAGCAAAGATCACAGATTAGACACTTCACAATCAAGTCCAAATATCTTACTTTGTTCTCTTAACAGGAAATACTCACTTGGTAGCGGGGGCACCACTGCCTACACGGTTTGAAGCCTCATTCACAGCAGAAGCCCTCTCTGGAACTGTGTTCTGATTAGTTGCCTCTTTCATTTTTGGTGGTTGAACACGTGAGGTCTCCTTTGTATCGCCTGCTTTCACACCTGAATTTGGCATAAATTTTCCCTGTAGAATAGATTTAGTAACTTCAGTTATAGCTTTACCAGAAAATCAGTATCCTTAGTAAAGACTCAATTATTCACCTCTGAGAATCCATCCATAGCATCTGAAAATCCTCGTTTGTTGCCAGTAACAACTGTTTTCTGTGATACGGCCAAAGCACTATCTTTGGCAGGGTGCAAGGGAAAAAGCAGCTTCTCGTTCGAGGCCAAAGGGCAAGTCTCTATGCCCCTTTCGGGAGAGAGGGACCCAGGGAGCCCGAGCCTGAGCTCAGTTGCCTTGAGATTTAATCCACAGGCATTATTGTCCTGTGATGAGGTGGAAATTGTACAACTGTCCACCGATGAACAATCAGAAAGCCCCATGTAGTTTCGCTCTTTAAGTTCTGATCCTTTCTTGCATATACTTCCTAAGGAGGCCGAAGAAGCCAGTAGAGTTACATTACTCTGGCCCTCCTCCTCCCTAACATCAAGGAGTGGTGGAGACATCACAAATCAAAATCACACTCCAATACTTTTGCACTGCTCATTTCAAGAAAATAAAATTATTACCTTACTCTCTTCAAAAATCAAAACAGAATATCAAGTGTAACGACTCAATTAATGGCTCACAAAATAGAAGTAGATTAACAACAGTACAAATGGGTTTGTACAGTAGGTGTTGAACAATGTAGTTTACACAGGTCTGGACTTAATTCTTTTTTATGGATAAATAATTAGCGAGGTAACATTAGCATATATTACATTACAGTAGCAGCAAAAAGAAAATTCCTCTTAAAGCAGCCCTTTCTCCAAGAAAATCACCACCAAAGAGAAAAACAGAGATCCTAAGCAAAACCACATAAGAGAGAAGACAAAAGAATATTCTCCATTACAAAAAGGAAAAAAATAAAATAGAAAAGAAAACCACGAAACAGAAAAAAAAAAAAAAAAAAAGATTTACTTAACAACAAGTATATGAAACTCAAACAGGAAATATAACTGATTTTAACACGCCAAAGAAAAATTAAAGCTTCAGAAGCAGATCTACAAAATCGTATGAAAGAGAATGCACATAAATAACATGCAAAGGAAAAGGAAAGTGAAAGTAAAAATTTCAAGAAGAAAAAACCAAGATTAGTAGTTAAAAAAATAAGAAAAAAAAGGACTGAAAATCTTCTTACCTGTAAACCAAGCTATTGAATTGATCTCTGAAGAAAAAACCCAAGAAGAAACAGAAGGAAGAAAGATAAAGCAGCAGCAGCTGAAGAAGAAAGAAGATGATGATGGTGGTGGAGTAGTGAGGTTTTTGCTTAGAGAGAGAGAGAGAAAGAGAAAACTAAGGACCCTCCATTTTGGCAGACAGTAACAAAAGCTTATTTGCTGTCCTATGTGAAACCTCTATGCTTATTTTAAAATTAAATAACTTCCCTAAAAAGAAAAAGAAAAACAAGGGGG
>NW_017670727.1:222279-243016 GCF_001879085.1 Nicotiana attenuata | reverse complement strand
CAATGGGATAGGAAAAAGGAAGGATAAAAGAAAAAGACTTTTTGTGCTTTATTACCTTCGAGCTAGTTTGGTTTGAGGACAAGTTATACTAAGATTAACGGTTGGGATTAGTTATATTGAAATTATTTTTTTATTGATTATTTAATATGTTGTATTAATTTTGAGATTGTTAAATTTTATGCTTTATTTTGAATAATTTATTTTGGAATTACTATTCCGTCATATGGCAAGTATAAGTTATCTCAATATTATTTTCCATTTTAAGATAAATTATTACAGAATTAGTAACCAAATAAGTAACAAGGCAATACTAAACTATTATCCCAAAATTATTTTTACTTATTCATTGTACCAAATGACCCCTTAAAAGCTAAATTTTCATTAAGTGTGAAAAAGGTTAAACACAATTATACCTTCTTATCTTTTTGGATGGTCTAAAAAGAGTTAAAGTTCCTTTGGATAATCTTAGATATGCCAGGTGTCGGGAGAAAAAGAGAAGATCAAATGCATTGATTAAAGATACACATGTATTTAAATGACATTTAGCCATTTAGGTGATTTTGTGTGGGAACTAAAGAAAAGAAATTTTTTAGTAAGTTTTAGTGAGAAAATCCCATAAAATAATAACATCTCACGATTAGGTATTAGTTTAGCAATTTAACTTGCACGATTAATATAGTCATCATGATTTTTCAATTTGCATATCGGATATTTTCATATGTGGAACAATCAACTGCAGTTTCGAACAGAAATTCATTTGATACAATATATTAAGAAATTTATCACTAAGCAAGAAAAAACTATCCAATTAACTACTGTTAATTCTGAATTTACTTTTATAAATAATTCTGTAATTTTTCAAAAGAATTTAGGGTTTCCAAACTTTTTATACAATAGGATATTGTGACCTATTAGAATTTGACATCACTCCTTGAAGTTCGATTATGAAAGAAGTTGTATTTGTGGGTATAGTCAAAATAAACCTCATCTTTAACTCGAACAAAGTCACATAGAGAGCGGCTCTAGTCAACTTTTTATCTCTTCAAATATTAAGGCCCCGTTTGGCCATGAATTTGCCAAAATAAATTTGGAATTTATTTTCAAAATTCATGTTTGGCCATAAATTTTGCCCATATTTTGGCCAAATCCCAAATCTCAAATCTGAAATCCCAAAATCAGCTATTGAGTTGATTTTGGGCCAAAATTCCAAAACTTCGGAATTATATACATGTTTTTCCAAAATAAAGTTGGAAAATATGTTTTGAAAACGTATGTCCAAACACATTTTCATCTTCAAACCAGACTTCACTCAAATCAGATTTTTCAAAATAAATTTGGGGTCTATGGCCAAACGCTAGCTAACAACAACAACAACAACAACAACCCAGTAAAATCCCACAAGTGGGGTCTGGGGAGGGTAGTGTGTACGCAGACCCTACTCTACCCCGAAGGGGTGGAGAGGCTGTTTCCGAAAGACCCTCGGCTCAAGATAATAAAAAGAAGACAAAAGGAGAGGATATTAGATTCATCACGGGGATCATAGGAAAAATGGGAACATAAAATGCAGAAGAAAAATGCAAAGCAAAAACGGTGGCTAGTAAATGGATCCAACATCGAAAAAGAAAATAATAAGACACGACATTGCCCCTGGCTTTCTTAGACAAAACCCTACCGGACTAGGCTCACAAAGGTACAAAGTAACGCAAGACTCAACTACCTCCTAGCCTACAACCGTAATACTCGACCTCCATAACTTCCTATCAGGTGTCATGTCCTCGAAAATCTAAAGTCTCGCCATATCCTGCCTGATCACCTCTCCCCAATACTTCTTAGGCCGCCCTCTACCTCTTCTCGTTCTTTCCACAACCAGCCGCTCACACATCCTTACTGGAGCATCTGGGCTTCTCCTTTGTACATGCCCGAACCATCTGAGCCTCGCTTCCCGCATCTTGTCATCAATGGGAGCCACGTGCACCTTCTCCCGAATATCATCATTCCTAATCTTATCCATCCTAGTGTGCCCACACATCCATCTTAACATCTTCATTTCTGCTACTTTCATCTTTTGGATATGTGAGTTCTTAACAGGCCAACACTCAGTCCCATACATCATGGCCGGTCTAACCACCGCTTTGCAGAACTTACCTTTGAGTATCGTTGGCACTCTCTTGTCACACAAGACTCCATATGCTAACCCCCACTTCATCCATCCTACCCCAATACGGTGTGTGACATCCTCGTCGATCTCCCCTCCCGTGGATAACCGAATCAAGGTACTTGAAGCTGCCTCTACTTGGGATAACCTGTGACTCAAGCCTCACATCGACGTCCACTTCCCCCGGCTCAGCGCTGAACTTACACTCGAGGTATTCTGTCTTCGTTCTGCTTAGCTTGAAACTCTTAGACTCAAGAGTCTGTCTGCAAACTTCCAATCTCTCGTTAACACCGGCTCGTGACTCATCAATCAGAACTATGTCATCGGCGAATAGCATGCACCATGGCAAACCCCTTTGAATATGGTTTGTTATCGCATCCATCACCAGGGCAAATAAGAATGGACTGAGCGCAGAGCCTTGGTGTAACCCCATTTCAACCGGAAAATGCTCAGAGTCGCCTCCTACTGTCCTAGCACGAGTCTTAGCCCCATCATACATGTCCTTAATTGCCATAATATAAGGAACCGACACACCTTTTGTCTCCAAGCATCTCCAGATAACTTCTCTAGGAACCTTGTCATACGCTTTCTCTAGGTCAATAAACACCACGTGCAGATCTTTCTTTCTCTCTCTGTACAGTTTCACCAACCTCCTAACAAGGAGGTGGAACGGCCGGCACCAAACGCTAGCTAAAAAACAGAAAAAACGAGTCAATCCTTTTTATTCATTTTTCTTTTAGGTTCTTTTTCTTTGTGGTTCTGAAAGCCAGCGAAAAGGTTGAAACAGACAAATTTCCCCTTATATATTTTTCAAGCCCGATATTTAAAGAATAAATTCGGACCTTTCAATCGTTTTCTTCAACACTACAAACTCCCTTTTTATAATAATAGTATTACGACAATTTTTTTAATATCAATTGTTGTAGATTGTTATATTGAATACTTATTATCTCTCACATGCATAATTATTGAAATTAGTAGCGGATTTAGCTAGCATGTAACATAGGAGTTCATATATTAAGAAATTAATATAAAATTTATAAATATTTAATTGTGAATCTAAATATTATTATATTTCACTTGAAATCGTCGTATGACAGTGTAACTCATAGTTTTTAATTGTAAATGTGCTTAATTGAATCACTCAACCTATTAAAATTAGGACAGATAAATATAAATCACCTAACTCTTTTTATGAAGAATCATCCAAAAAAAAAAGAGTCCATGTACAGATACAATTGACCTGACCAAAGTACACACATAAACACATACTGACACACATGTGATGAAGATAGATCTACAAGAAAAAGGATCAAGAGTAGAAAGGACAGACCCCCCCCCCCCCAACCTCCTAGGTCAGTTTCATATTTCCAATTTTGTCTAATTATGGACCATGAGAAATAAACAAATAAATAAATATATTAGGAAACTTTACCCAAAATAATTATCAATGATTCTATATTGCCCACTTCCACCCCCCAAATTTCACTTGAGATAAATTCCAATCCACCAAATGTCCTAAACAATTTTAGCATTGTTTCATCCTTTCTTTTTCACCCCTCAGAAAACTTTATAACCCTTTCTATGATAAATTCTAATGGCAAACGAAGTTGGAGGACAAACCATTTTCTGGAGGACTAGAGCCAAAAAAAGGAGCATAATAATTACTATGGTAAACAAAGAAAAGCAGGCCTTGCTTTGGCCAATCCAACATTTCAACCACTCCACTCATTACTTCTCCTCTTTCTCTTTGAAACTAGTGAAGGTTGGCCTGTATTGTGTGATGTGAGATTTTTTTGGGAAAGTTTCCTAATATATTTATCTCTAAAATTCACTTTTATAATATATTTAAATTTAAAATTACATCAAATATCACAAGTACCACACGCCATACCTCCAACTCTTCCTGCATATTTGAAAATATACTATAATATTCTAATAATACATACCATAATATTCTAATGAAGAGTACAATATCAAACCAAATATACCTCTAATGAGAAATACAATATTCAACATTTAAATCTTATTTGACTTTTATAGACAAAAATTATCCCAAAATTAATTTTAGAATCTTTTTATGTTTGAAAAAATGGCAGAATACAAGACCTCACCAAATTCAACGTTTAGTTTATCATATTTCAAGTTCACAAGAATTCTTGATGTTTCAATTTTCTTGTTTATACTCACATAATTAATAACGTTATGTCTCCAGTAACATAGATCGCTTACTATTTTGATGAAATCACATATAACACGTGAATTTTATTGCGATAAAAAGTAGTATATATTATGTATACATTTTTTAATTTCACTACTTTTTCAAATAATTAGTAAATGTAGAATAATTTTATTACCTAACTAAAAAAGTGACTTAGAAAATAATTTATCAAGGTAGAAGATTTTAGTTTTTTTTTTGTGTTCAATTTATATCTTCTCTCTTAATTTGTTCTGTACATTTTCTCTATGTTTTGCTTTACCATTTTATAAACTTGTTTTTTCATAATTTAAATGTCCGAAAATACTTTGCAATCTTCTTTCGTATTCTATACTATTGGAGAATTCATCTAGCACAAATTAATATTTTTATGTTAATACAAATTATATAATCTATTATTGTTAAAAAAAGTTGATACTGGTGACAATATTACATTAATAAATTGATCTCAGGTTTGTTTTAGAAATTAATCAAACTAAATTTAAAATAAAATTTGATGATTAAATATTTAAAATTAATAAATTAATAAGTGAATCATCGTCAGCACTTTCTTTAATAATATCATTTTACATGGTTGAGATATTTGATAACCATAAATTAATATGCTTATGTCCAACAGAATTTTCTTCTAATCTATGTAAAAATATTACGCACGGCAAAAACCTGTGTGAAGAAATTTTCATTTAATTTGCACGTTTTCAAAACACATTAGTCACATAATTCACATATATAGGTAATTCACTTATACTAATTAGAAAATCAGAAGTTAAATGTGATGACCCAAAAGGTCATCACTTAATTTACGAGTCAATTATGTGTTTCGAGGTCTTAAAAACCTCCTCTTATCTCATCTCGATTTGCGTGCGTAGTCCGGGCGTATATCCAGAACGTTTTTATGTGAAAATTTGATAAAAATGCTAATTTGGCCTTTAAAATTAAATTTAAGTTGACTTCGGTCAACATTTTGGGTAAACGGACCATGATTAGGCGTATGCCCGGAATTGAATTCCGAGGTCCCAAGTCCGAGAAATGAATTTTTGAAGAAAATTGTTTAACTGAAATTTTAAGAGTTTTTGGAAACTTATATGTGTTTGAATTTGATGGTATCGGGCTCGTATTTTAGTTCCGGAACCCGGTACATGTCTTATATGGTATTTAAGTTGTGCTTGTAAAATTTGGTAAGAAACGGACTTCATATGACGTGAATCGGACCCTCGGTTGGGAAATTTAAAACTTAGGAGTTCTTGAGATTTTCTTTGATTTTGATGCTAAATTCGTAGTTCAAGGTGTTATTTTTGCGATTTGATCGCGCGAGCAAGTCCGTATGATGTTTTTAGGTCAGTGTGCATGTTTGGTTTGGAGCCCCGAGGGCTCGGGTGAGTTTTGGATAGGCCACGGAGTGAAATTGAACTTAGGAAAACTGCTGGTGTGTTGCAGGTCTGCAGGCTTCGCACCTGGCTCGCAAATGCGAGCTCGCATTTTGCGAAGTAGTATCGTATTTGCGAAGATGGCCTGGGCAAGCCTTGATTGCAAATTCGACCCTTTGATCGCAAATGCGAAAGAGGTAGAGTCGCAAATACGACTAATTCTTCGCAAATGCGAAGACAACAGGTTCCAAAGGGGTTCGCAATTACGAACCCTGGTCGCAATTGCGACAACTGAGGCCTGCTGAATGAATTTCAGACGGGATTTCAACTATTGCTACAACTTTCTCAAAACCTAAACTCTCTTGGGCGATTTTCCAAAGATAAGTTCTTCTCCAAATCATTAGTAAGTCATTTCTAACTCGTTTTCTTTAATCTATAACATCTTTTTACATGGTTTCAATTCAAAATCAAGGGTTTTTCATGGAAAATTGAGTGACTTTGGGTAGAACTTAGGATTTTCAAATTTTCGGGATTTGGACCTCGATTTGAGGTCCGATTTTAAAATAGATTATATGTTTGAGTTCGTGGGTGAATGGGTGATCGGGTTTTGGTTCGAACCTCGGGTTTTGACCAAGAAGGCCCGAGGTCGATTTTTGACTATTCGGGGAAATTGATATAAAACCTATAATTTAGCATTGGGATTGAATTCTTTAGCATTTATTGATGTTGTTAAATTAATTTGGGTTAGATACAAGTAACTTGGAGGCGAATTCTAAAGGAAAAGCGGTATTTGAGGCTTGAGTTGGCCGTGGAAGTTCGAGGTAGGTGTTTGGCCTAACCTTAGCTTGAGGGAATAGGTGTTGTGTCTTATTTGCTATGTGTTGGTGTCGAGTACGACATATATGTGAGGTGACGAGTATCTATACGTTGGTGTCAAGCATGCCCGTGAGTCTTATATTCGGATTTGTTGTAATTTTACTATATATTGATCATGCTTAACTTGATAGTTAGCAACCGTGGTACAAGAATTATGATTATCTTCGTGTTATTTGTTTATCGTTGAGCATTGGCTTCAGTTGAGGTTTCATTTGTGAAGTTAATTGTTGGTATAAGTTTGGTTATAGCTGATTCCCTTGCCAGGACGTATTTAATTCTTACTGTTGGTTCCCTTGCCGGGATGTGTTTATTCTTGTTGTTGATTTCCTTGCCGGGATATTGTTGTTTCCTTATTATTTCCTTGCCGGGATTCTTTTGTGATTAGTGTTGATTTGTATATTTGGGTTGGGTTTCACGCCGCAACAAGGAGTAATAAGGGAAGACATGAGGGGTCGGGTTGCATGCTGCAACAGTGATATATGATTAGGATCGGGTTGCATGCCGCAATAGTGATATATGATTTGGACCGGGTTGCACGCCGCAACAGTGATATATCATTTGGATCGGGTTGCACGCCGCAACAGTGATATATGATTTGGATCGGGTTGCACGCCGCAACAATAAAGAAGAAAAGTGAAATTTATATTGATTCGTTACTGTTTCTTTATTCTGGCTGATGTGAAATTTAAGACGTTCTTTATGTTTTTCTCGTGAGATTCTGTTGGTACTTGATATTCCTCACAGCATGTTTTTCTTCCCATCTTTAACTGCTAGTTCCTGTCATTATTACTTGCCATATATGCTTTAATTGCACAGGTTTATTTGGTAGTCCTGTCTTAGCCTCGTCACTACTTCGCCGAGGTTAGGCTCGTCACTTACCAGCACATGGGGTCGGTTGTGCTGATACTACACTCTACACTGTGTGCAGATCTCGGTATCGGAGCTTTTGGACCATAGCGAGGTTGCTGCCTTCAGTCCAGCGGAGATCTGAGGTAGTCCTGCAGACGTCCGCAGGCCCCGGCGTCCCATTATATCTTTTATATTCTGTTTTCATTTACTTCAGAAACATATTGTATCTTTCTTTCCAGACAACTGTTTGTAGTAATCGTAAATGGTCCGTGATATTGCGACACCAGTTCTGGGTAGAGACGAATTTTGTATTTTTCGTACTAGTATTTGGCTAAGTTATAAGATTTCGTCTTCCGCAGTTCTTTTATTATCATTATTATTATTATTATTATTCCGCTATTGATCGTATGTTGATTTAAAATTTGTTAAAAGGTTAAGAAAAAGGGTGTTAAGATCTATAATACTCGGCTTACCTAGCTTTCATGAGTAGGCGCCATCACGACTCCTGAGGGTGGGAAATCCGGATCGTGACATTAAAAGATTAAGATAAGTGTATGCAATAGTAAATAGAGAGAATTGTATGTTATGAACAGTTGACAAATTCAAAGGTGAAAGCCAATTTGGATGGGACCGGGCGTTGGGTCCACGTGGGGGAGTACAAAGAAGGCACCGAGAGCTATTGTATTAGAAAGCGTGTAGTGATTGATGATGATACAAGGGAAGGGCTATTTAGTCAAGCCACAAAAAAATTATACATCAACTACAGTATAATCCCTCTTTAACCAATCCTTACATTTATTTTTAACTGAAATGACGATATTACCCTTTGAATCTCAAGCAGACATGTTGACATGCTGCCTGCTTATTCTCCCTTATTAATAGTTAGAAAAAAATATTCTACTATTTCCATTTTATAATTATAACTTTTCACAACATTTATATGTAATTTTGAAACATAGAAGTGTTTCTTCAAAAATATTTAAAAATCTTAAATCCTTCACACTAAAGTGTAAAATATTCAATTGTCCGCGAACAAATTACGCAAAGATTATAACGCATATATTATAAACGTCAAGTCATAAACAGTAAAGAAGACATTGTCATATATTCCCTCTATTCCAGTTTATGTGAACCAATTTACTTTTTGGTCCGTTAAAAAAAAAATGACCCATTTCTAAATTTGGTAACAATTTAGCTTAAACTTACAATTCTACCCTTAATGAGAAGCTTTTATAACCAAACAAATACTCTGGGCCCTTTTTAACTTGTTTAGGATCACAAATTCTAAAAGTCTTCATTTTTTCTTAAACTTGGTGTCCAGTCAAACAGATTTACATAAATTGAAACAGAGGCAGTATTATTAATCACGAAGAAATTAAAAGATAAATTTTATATTTTGTCATCCTTCCACGCATTCCACCTTATATTCCTTTAGCCAAATTTTCTTTTGTTCGATTATTCATTTCATATAGTGTCTAGATGTCAAGGTATTCCTTTATAAATAAACTAGAAAATTCGAATATTGTTATAAAACAATAAAAGCAGAAGAACAATATTGCAGAGAAAGAGAGAGAGGGAATTCTTATTGAATTTTGGGATGAGTTACAATGGAATAGAAACCTCTATTTATAGGGAGAGGGTGACTTAGCCACCAAGTAATAAACCCTAGAATCTCTCTAAATATAGACATTCACCATAAATAAAATTCTATTTATAACACTCCCCCTTGAATGTCTATTCAACAGATAATATGCCTCGTTAAAACCTTAACTAAAATAAAACCCCAATGGGAAAAAAATTTCTAGAAAAGGAAAAAGAGTACACATATCTAACAATACGCCTTTTGGTTGCCTCGTTAAAAACCTTGCAAGGAAAATCCAGTGGGACAAAATCTTGTAAGGGAAAAAGAGTACAACGTGTATTAACTCCCCCTCACGAGAGCATCACTTCACATCCTTAAGCATTTGCATTCCAATCTTGTGCACCATCTTCAAAAGATCTTTGGTAGAGATTTGATGAACAAAAATCAGCCAATTAACTTGAATGAATATATTGCACCTTGAAATCATCATTCTTGATAGAGATATAATGTCTTCATAAATATCGTAGAATGGCTCTTCAATATCTCTATGGAGGTATTCTCGCTATCACATTATCGTGCTTATAGTTATAGCAAGATACATATATGCACAAATTGCAATGAGGATGTGGTACTTCAAGATCAAGAATTGTATATGCTTCAAGCAATTTAAATCTTTCAAGGGTCTCATAAGTTAAGCCATATAAGTAATATAATAGACTTTAATTAGATGCATATCAAGGTTTCATGTCATGCTAGACAAATAAGATATCGAAAACTGATTGCACATATCATTGGCTTTATACTTTCAAGTGTTTGAATTACATGTTCAAAACTACATGTCTTTCATATGAAACCAATTCTATTCGAATTGTTTCTTCAGACTTAAGATCCTCATATATATATTTAGCGCTATCATAGATGTCGTCGACAAACATTCTATATCGGTTTCAATAATTTTTTTTAATAAAGACATAACATAGAGATCTCTTCATTCATATTTTCAGGTACCTGAATCTCTCATGAGATTTTATGAAGTGTTATGTCATGTGATCTTCTAGATCACTTGCCTCCTTTATTATGATCATTTTGATCATTTGCTCATCTTCTTTATCAAGAAGTTTATATGAAACCGATTTGTCTATACGCTTTAAGCGTACCATAGACTTTGTCCTTCTAGGACTTATTCTAATAGGAGCATTTGCAGTGAGAATATAGTTACTTTCTTTGGGTCAGCAAATGTGTCTGGCATGCTTTGCATTATATTGCACATGAATTATCCTTTTATGAACTTCAAGTTCATATTATCTTATTCGAGGATCTAGATGTACAAATGATAATTCATTCCGCGTAACTTTTTCTCAACTATTTTATCTTGTCTCCCCCTCATGTTAGAAAAACTAACTTGTTTCTTCAACTTTGAGAACCCATCTTTGTGCTTATGGTGCTAATCAAAATATACACCGCACATCAATAATAATAAGATGGAATTATTTGGTTCCTGACCATGAACCACTTGTGAGGGGAGAAAATAATATACTTTCGTATGTAACGTATATCAAACTGATATACAAAACTTTGTTCTCATAAGCAATTGTTAGCTATTAAGTGGAGGCACTCAATAAATTATTTTGCCAAACCAGCTGTGATGTAGACCAACTTATCAAGATGAACTTCTTGAGTAGAAAATCTGGAATGTGCTCTAAATTAAATTATTGAGCAAGTTACCTCGCAAATACCATGTTGCGGGTTAATAATAATCGCACATGTAACCATCTCATAGATGCATCTTATGTGGTATACATGGCAGGTGAATGGGCCCATATTCACCTTTGATATTTCCAGAATTCATGGGATTCAATCCCAAATTTTAGTTGATCTATTAATTAATGAGAACAAGCAATATAAGAGAATTCGTAAAGAACTTTCTAGTTCTTTAATATTTACCCATGTGAATTCTCTTTTATTTTTGCACATCATACTTGAATTAACATGGCTAAACCAATTATGCCAACTGGATAAATTATCAATATTGATAAACTTCAGATTTACACCATGACGTGTGCAATTATCAATAAACTCCAAGTTTATTATGATATGGGTTTTTATATCAATAAACATCCACTTTAGTATGGTATTCTTTTATTTATGTAGTACAAACTGGAGAATAAGCGGGTAGCTGTTCACATACATATTATCCCGCTACAAGTTGTAGTAATAGAAGATATTAAATCTTTCCTTTTATTTATAGTCTCAATATAATCAACCGCTTTCGCGTATACTTTGGAAACTCAATAAGTTTCTTTGAGACTTACTACAACACAATACCTTATTGGTAATCAATTGTGTTTCTCCAAAATAGTAATAATTGGCTCTTCGAGAGCTCTCAATTAATTTGGTACCACCACATATTCATCAACATCAATACGGTGAATATCTCTTTTAAAGAGAAAGTTATACCATTATGGTTATGGTCAAAATTATATGCAAGTTCTGTTTCTTGCATTTTCGCTGTCTTTTAATAATCACAATGCCAAAATATTTTGGCGTACAATAAGTACATGACCAATGACCATTTATGCCATAATAATGACATTATTTTTTTATTTCCTCTCAAACCTCCTTCTAGAGGTGATTGTGGTATATACCACTAGCACGCTCATATTCTTCCAAAAATGAATATGTATTCTTAAATCAGATGTTGTCACATTCACATCATGAATTGACTAATCATCTGCATGTGCTTTATAAAATCTCATGTCAAATCGATGACAAATATTTTCACAAAGTAGTGGATTATTTTGAGAATCCTTATTATTCTCATTATCACAATGATGACGATTATAATTTCGTCTATTGCCACGTCCACATCCATTGATACATTCATAGTGATAATTTTGTCTTCTTTCAGACTTATCACATACTGCTATCACATTCTCTTAAGGGAATAAGAATGGAGCAAATTCAATGGGACGGGTTTCCACTTTTTCTGCCCATAATCATAAATGAATTTGATCACGGCAAGACATAGAAATTTTACCACTTCAGGTGGTTATAATTTCTTACAAACTCCATTAGAGTTATAATCAAACTTTGTTGTCTTTGCTTGTATATAAAATCAAATTATAGAATTTAAAAGAGAAAAATAAAGTAAAATACTTACCTTAAATCCAGAATTTAATCATGAAGGAAGTTCATGGAATAATTAACAATCATTATGCTCAATCCCAAAACTTCTACTCAATTGGTTAGAGTCTCGTGCTGATAACGCGTTATAAAACAATAAAAGCAGAAGAACAATATTGCAGAGGGAATTCTTATTGAATTTTGGGATGAGTTACAATGGAATAGAATCCTCTATTTATAGGGAGAGGGTGACTTAGCCACCAAGTAATAAACCCTAGAATCTCTCTAAATATAGACATTCACCATAAATAAAATTCTATTTATAACAAATATACTATTATTATAGAAATATTTGATTGGATTAAAAAACTCATAGGTTTGCTTATCATAAATACCCCTCCAATCACATGGGGGTGACAAAAATGGGACCCAGGGTAAAATGCCGCAAGATGCTTTTGCCCCAATCAGGGTAGTCCCCACCTCCAGAGGGTAGAATAGGAAATACACTTCCTAATATCTACTCCATCTTTTATCAAGAAAAGCTGAAGGAGACCTAAAAGTAGGAAAAAAGATCCATGAATTTCGGCAACTTTTATGGATTAATTGAAACCAACATTCGTCCACAATAATTGATTTTTTTTTTTACTATTTTCACATATATTAAGAAATTCGTCATTTAACATTAATTAGCAATGAAATTGACCATATTAACATTTAATATCTCTCTACATAAATACTCATAATACATACTTCAACTCTATTTACTCCATGGGCAATGTAGGAAAAAAAATTCATTCATTCTTGAAATTTGAAAAAATTAAATATTTTGGACCATAAAAAAAGGCCAAAAAATTATTTATTGTGGACCGAGGGGTACCTATTTGTTTAAGGGTATTGGGGGACTTGAACGGTGAATCATTTATCTTGTGCCTCAGTTCATTTTAAAACAAAAAAGTTACTTTGAGTCTTATAATTGAGTAATTAACATCTTAATTTTATTAGCAAAAACGAATTTGTTCTAATTTCCTACTTGCGACCTATATAAAAATTCTTGTCAATATAAACATGGAATATGAAAAACATAAAGCACAAGAATACGTAAAAAGACTTTTCTTCTACTCAGTTATAGTTGGAATTAAAATTTGTAAGTTCCATCACATGCCATTTAATAAAATATCTCGAATCAAGCGGTCATTCTCTCTTTTTCTCCGCAAAAGTTCACATGCCCATTCCAATAAAAATAAATTAAAAGAACAAATTTTATTTTTTTAAACTTAAAGGAAAAGATAATTTTTAATCTTAAGTTTTATTCTTTTTTTAATGTTTAGCTTGTGTCGTGAGGGAGGAAGTGGTGTTTAAGCATATACTTTAGCCCCTCAAAAACTTAGAGGTCGTTTGGTAGCTAGTTAGAAGAAAGGTTATTCATGTATAAGGGGTAACATAACTTATACCATGTTTGGTAGGCAATCGTTATTTTGTATAAAATTCTGCATAACTAATACCATGTTTGGTTGACATTTTTCAATTATGCATAAATAATACATGTATAAGTTATGAGTCAATCTGTGTATTATTTTATGCAGGGTAGAAGATGGAATAACTAATACATGTATTAGTAATACATGGATAAAATACTGAAATGACAAATTTACCCCTATCACTTTACACATAAGGCTTCCTTATTTCTCTGCCAACCCGTCAACAGGTTTCACTTGCTTTCACTTGCCAACTATATACCTTGTCTTCTCTCATTTTTAAAGAACAAACTAGCAAAAGCAAACTGGAGAAGCCACTAGAAAATGGAAATACCAAAACTAAGAAGTGAAAATTAAATATGTCTAAACTTCACATAGTTCAGTAGTATGACGAAGAAGTGAAAGTAACACCCAAAGTTCTTAACTAAATTGTTTCCTACATAAATGGAAAGAGAGAAAAAACAATGCAAAAGAAGGCCAGGAGTATAGTTGTAAACAAGCATTTTACTTTAAAATTTATATAATGTATATCAATTTCTAATACAACAAACCAAACATTCAAAAAAATAATCTCTGCATAACTAATACCTGCATAACTAATCCCTGCATAACTAATACATGTATAACTAATACCTGCATAACTCTAACCGGCAACCAAACGACCCCTTAGTGGTGATCGGTATTTCGTGTAATAAACATAACTATTTTTAATATGGAGTCCTTTATTCTTAAAACAAGACTTTCTAGCATAAATCTACTTTATAGTTTGTTCGTTCAAGCTTTTTTTGGCCAAAGACATTTTATTTTCGAAGGCAAGGTGTTTGATCAAGATATTAGATAAAAAAATACTTTTGAGTAAAAAGCAAGAAAAAATAGTTTCTTTCTAAAAATACTTTTGAGAAAATTTACTTAGAAGTACTTTTTAAAATCTTAGTCAAACGTTAATTGTTATCCAGAGTATTTTTTAAATTAATTAGTTTAATACAAGTAGTTTCTCACTAAAATTATTTTATAAAATAAATTAATTTTAGAAGCATGGCTAAACAAGCTAGTAGTCAAATTCCAATCGCATATCTGACCAAAAGAAAAAAAGAGAAAAAAAAGCATAGACTTTAGAGAAAAGGGTTGAGTAAGGGTTACGCAGAAGGGGGAGTGGGGGGAAGCAATTAGTGAGGAGGATAAGGAAAGGGGGACAAAGCAAGAACAGCAAGGAGGCCGTATGATGTTTATACTCCGACAAGAAAGCGGCTTTTGTTTTGCTCTTGCCGGGTTTAGAACGCGACATATAACGTCCTCCCCGCTCACTTCCTCCACCTTCTACCGTAAACGCGTGTTTACAACGATAAAGAGTTCCTTATGTTGTGTGTTGAGATGTGAGTATCACGCACTATCGATGAGAATGGGTACTTAGCTTTTATGCGGTGTGCAGACTCCCTGTTTTAGGTAAATTTTAAAATTAATGCTAAAGATTTGGGGGAAAAAGTCATTAATAATCATTAACTGCCACCACTATCGCACGCTCGGTCTTTTAAGCATGACATGGGGTATGGGTATCATGCATTCTATGCATGGCTTTTGTTTGTTATGCTCACCGTCATCATACGGCACATACATACCATGCCTCCGATGCCTACGTTATTCACTTGTCATCATTTGGTTTAGGCAAAATATATAGTTTACCCATTCACTCTCTTTCATAGGAAATCTTTTATACCCTTAACCTTTTAAAAGTGTATTTAAGACACACTACTTTGACCACATAGCAGTTGCGTGTTTACATACAAAAAAGCACGTGAAGCCCGTAAAAAATCTCATTTTTTGTCTCCCCTCCCCCTCCCTCTGGCCTTCCTCACCACCCTCCCCCTCATTTTCTTCCCCAAATAGAATTTTTAAAAGAGCGTATCAATTTTTGATCTAAAATTGAGCGGATTTTGTTGGTTTATTGTCCAAATATTGTGAAAACTATTTATTTATCATAGATTTAAAAGCTTTAACAGTAGTATTGAAGGTTTGATGAAAAAAATTTACAATCCACCGTTGTTGGGGTATTAAACAAAGCTTGAAAATTTAATTGGGTCTTGTTGATTATTGGGTTATATTTGTTACTCGATTATTTTCGACTAATTATTTAGATAGTATGGTTGAATTTTGGTGTTATTAGAAACTTTCTCACAAACAACTATGGTGGTAGCAACGATAGTGGATTTTAAATTTCTAATATTTTTTTCCTTTTTAAAGTCAATGACACGTGTCAGGACCCTATTAGGGCATGACTTTCACGTTATGTGAAAAATTGGTCAAGTACAAAAGTGGTGTACTAGTATGTATTTTGCCTTTGGGGTGTGTTTGGTATAATGGAAAATGTTTTCCGTAGAAAATGTTTTCCAAGAAAATGTTTACTTGGAAAATAAGTAATAATCTTATTCATTTTTTGGTGTTTGGTACGCAAATTAAGGAAAATGAATTCTCAAGAGTATTCATAAATAATTTAGATATAATAAACATGAATCCATAAACTTTCAGGTACCAGAAAATGAGACCGCGGAATTTCTAAATTTTCGAAACCGCTAAACATGATTAAGTAATAAACTTTCGAACCGCTAAACTTTCGAAATCGCGGAATTTCTAACCCGTAAACTTTATAATTTCTAAACCCGTAAACTTCCAAACACATAAACCTCCTGTATGGGTCAAAATTAGACCAAAGAAATTCGGCACGCGAAGACATAAGGCCAAGGTCGGACAGGTTAAGGTCGGATAGGCCGAGGTCGGACCGTCACCAATAAAGCCGAGGTCGGACAGGCAGGCCGAGGTCGGACCGTCATCAATAAAGCAGAGGTCGGACAGGTCGAGGTTGGACAGTGATGAAACAACTAGTCTCCTTTGGAATCCTCAAAAGGAATATTCTATTAAATTTCCCTCTAATTGTACTTTTTCTTTCAATATTTTTCAGGGAATACCCCTTATAAATAGGAGGGGAGGACTTCCCAAAAAAAGGGGGTCTCTCTCTCGATCCCTCTCCCTCTCCCTCTCTAGAAAATATGTAAACACATCTCTTAAAAGAAAAAAAGAGGATCTGTGATCCCAGAACTTCATGAGATCCAAAAAGGATCCTAAGATTCATGTATTTGTCTATCATTCATCTTTATCTTTATCAAATGAGAGAGGATCCGCTTCGCTCAAGATCGGGTGAATCCTTTCCTTTATTTACATTTTATTGTCACTTAATGTTACTTAATGCATCTTTCTTTATGATATTAAATCTGGCCATAATCGCCGCCAACATTTATACTCTGCTATGTTTTTCTATTAATGTTATTCATCTCGGATCTAGAGTTATTTGTCTTTAACTAGGATTTACCCCTTCTTCATTGATTGATTTGCTTAAAAAGAATAAAAAATATTTTGAGTCAAACAATTTGGCGCCGTCTGTGGGGATTTTCTAGTTAAAATTATAGTTTTCTCTAGATCTAAAATTCAATCCTAGCGAGTTCTTGTGTAGCTTCTACAACACATACATTTATCACAGCTTTTGCTTGCTAATGACCAATAAAGTCTTCATGCATCACATGTCAAAGCTTTCTGAAAAAATCCTATACCCAAACCCAAGCATAAAGTGAAGTCTATATTTCTCTCTCTGCCTTATGTTGTTTGAAATAAGAAAGAAGCAGAATCTATGCTTTTGATCAAGTCCATGGCGGACAAGGAGAAAAGCACAAACAACAGGTTGATCCGCCCTTTGTCACACAAAATTGATGGGAACCCGACCTCCTATTGGGGTTTCTTAGCTCCGCGGAAGTAAACAGAGTACTGACTTCTAGATTTCGTTTTGGGCATATATACATACACCCTTGTAGTTGCTAGGGCTGTTGTTCACATATTTTGCACTTCGATTTTTGTGTCCAAGCACGTCCGCTTGAACCTGTGCTCGATAAGATGGATTGTGAATTCTTGGTGCATGCATCAAACGAATAAGTTCATGCCATATGTATTATGCATAAGTTCTATCATTTAATATAGTTTCTTAATGAGTACAATTTTTCTTTAATTGATCATACAATTGATCAGATTCCGGCGAATAATTATTCTTTATCAAGCATCTTTGATATGCCGACATGTGAATCTGAAAAGGGCTCTTCTTTAAGTTTAATAGAAACCATGTTTTCTTCTCATCCAATTACTACTCCTTCTATATTCGATTTGCTTCAACCTCCATCACCACCTGTACCTTTATTGGTTCCATCACAAATAGTCAATAAGATTGCGTCGTCTGAGATTGTAAATACTCCTAATTCGTCCTCCATCTCTTCATCATCAACTGAAGCTGCTGCCAATGATGATCAACTACAGCCCACCACTCAAACAGTAGATGATGATGATAAACACAAGAATAAGAAACAGTGATGAATTTGGGAGAGGCCCGACTTGACTTCAGCGTCACCGCTTCCTGCTAATTGTGCTTGCCCTCCAAGCATTTCTTTGCACTAGATCAAACTGAGGTAACAAATGCTTTCATTTTGTTTTAACTAACTATTTCTCTAAGTGGAATAGAAGCAGGAGCAATCACCAAGGAAATGCGTCGTATTCTCCAATACAAGCAAAATTAATCAAACTGGGACTCCCCCAGGAAACGCATCATATTCTCCAATATAAGCAAAATTAAGCAAACTGGGACTCCCCCAGGAAATACATCATATTCTCCAATGCAAGCAAAATTAAGCAAACCGGGACTCCCCCAGGGAACACCCTTTAAGGCTAAGGGCCTTCGCTAAAGAAGAAGAGTTTGACCTCGATCGAGCGAGGACGGGTTAACATTTCGATACCTTCGAAATAACACCCTTTAAGGCCAAGGGCCTTCGCCAAAAAGAAGAGTTCGACCTCGATCGAACTACGACGGGTTAACATTTCGATAAGTCGAAATAACACCCTTTGAGGGTAAGGGCCTTCGCCAAAGAAGAAGAGTTCGACCTTGATCGTACGACGACGGGTTAACATTTCGATAAGTCGAAATAACACCCTTTAAGACCAAGGGCCTTCGCCAAAGAAGAAGAGTTCGACCTTGATCGAAGGACGACGGGTTAACATTTCGACAAGTTCGAAATAACACCCTTCAAGGCCAAGGGCCTCCGCCAAGAAGAAGTGTTCGACCTCGATCGAACAAAAAGAAGAGTTCGACCTCGATCGAACAACGACGGGTTAACATTTCGATAAGTCGAAATAACATTTCGATAAGTCGAAATAACACCCTTTAAGGCCAAGGGCCTTCGCCAAAAAGAAGAGTTCGACCTCGATCGAACGACGACGGGTTAACATTTCGATAAGTCGAAATAACACCCTTTAAGGCCAAGGGCCTTCGCCAAAAAGAAGAGTTCGACCTCGATCAAACAACGACGGGTTAACATTTCGATTAGTCGAAACAACACCCTTAAAGGCCAAGGGCCTTCGCCAAAAATAAGAGTTCGACCTCGATCGAACAACGACGGGTTAACATTTCGATAAGTCAAAATAACACCCTTTAAGGCCAAGGGCCTTCACCAAAAAAGAAAAGTTCAACCTCGACCGAACGACGACGGGTTAACATTTCGACGAGTTCGAAATAACACCCTTCAAGGCCAAGGGCCTCCGCCAAGAAGAAGTGCCTCCGCTAAGAAGAAGTGTTCGACCTCGATCGAACGATGACGGGTCTATATTTTGACAAAATCGAAATAATACCCTCTAAGGCCATGGGCCTTCACCGAAGAGAATTCGAAATGTCCCTAAGGCCATGTGCCGTCAGAAAATATAAAGGGAAAGAAATACCGGGACTCGCCATGCGGGAATCTACCTCGCACCAATGTCGCGAAAAGCGAAAACATGGAAAAGTACAAGGCGAATAACAACGAAAAATTCTTCTTTATACAAAGTCACTGCGCAAATAGTCGCAGATTACATAAGACCTGGATCAATGGTCAAAAAAGACAACTATCTTTTCACTCGGCGTCACCATCGCCACTCCCTTCACCACCATCTCCAAGATATTCTCCATAGGCATCCACAGCTGCAACCAATGCTATTCGACCTCCCCATCCGAATTTCTCGAACTACGATTAATGAAGTCCGCTCACCGAGCTCGACCAAGAGACGACCTCGATAAGCGGAGGGACTAACTGTACGGGTCAAAATTAGACCAAAGAAATACGTCACACGAAGACATAAGGCCAAGGTCGGACAGGTTAAGGTCGAACATGCTGAGGTCGGACAGGCCGAGGTCGGACCGTCACCAATAAAGCCGAGGTCAGACAGGCAGGCCGAGGTCGGACCGTCATCAATAAAGCCAAGGTCGGACCGTCATCAATAAAGCCGAGGTCGGACAGTGATGAAACAACTAGCCTCCTTTGGAATCCTCAAAAGGAATATTCTAATGAATATTTCCTCTATTTGTACTTTTTCTTTTAATATTTTTCTGGGAATACCCCTTATAAATAGGAGGGGAGGACTTCCCAAAAAAAGGGGGGTCTCTCTCTCGATCCCTCTCCCTCTCCCTCTCTAGAAAATATGTAAACACATCTCTTAAAAGAAAAAGAGATGATCTGTGATCCCAAAACTTCATGAGATCCAAAAAGGATCCTAAGATTCATGTATTTGTCTATCATTCATCTTTATCTTTATCAAATGAGAGAGGATCCGCTTCGCTCAAAATCGGGTGAATCCTTTCTTTTATTTACATTTTATTGTCACTTAATGTTACTTAATGCATCTTTCTTTATGATATTAAATCTGGCCATAATCGCCGCCAACATTTATACTCGGCTATGTTTTTCTATTAATGCTATTAATCTCGGATCTAGAGTTAATTGTCTTTAACTAGGATTTACCCCTTCTTCATTGATTGATTTGCTTAAAAAGAATCAAAAGTTTTTTGAGTCAAACAATTTGGCGCCGTCTGTGGGGATTTTCTAGTTAAAATAATAGTTTTTCTAGATCTAAAATTCAATCCTAGCGAGTTCTTGTGTAGCTTCTAGAGCACTTACATTTACCACAGCTTTTGCTTGCTAATGACCAATAAAATCTTCATGCATCACATGTCAAAGCTTTACTGAAAAAAATCCTATA
>NW_017670727.1:154448-222254 GCF_001879085.1 Nicotiana attenuata | reverse complement strand
CCAAAACCCAAGCATAAAGTGAAGTCTATATTTCTCTCTCTGCCTTTTGTTGTTTGCAATAAGAAAGAAGCGGAATCTATGCTTTTGATCAAGTCCATGGCGGACAAGGAAAAAGCACAAACAACAGGTTTATCCGCCCTTTGTCACACAAAATTGATGGGAACCCGACCTCCTTTTGGGGTTTCTCAGCTCCTCGGAAGTAAACAGAGTACTGACTTCTGGATTTCGTTTTGGGCAATATTACATACACCCTTGTAGTTGCTAGGGCTGTTGTTCACACATTTTGCACCTTCGTTTTTGTGTCCAAGCACGTCCGCTTGAACCTGTGCTCGATAAGATGGATTGTGAATTGTCGGTGCATGCATCAAACGTATAAGTTCATGCCATATGTATTATGCATAAGTTCTATGATTTAATATAGTTGCTTAATGAGTACAATTTTCTTTTAATTTTCAATTGATCATACAATTGATCAGATTCCGGCGAATAAATTATTCTTATCAAGCATCTTTTGATATGCCGACATGTGAATCTGAAAAGGGCTCTTCTTTAAGTTTAATAGAAACCATGTTTTCTTCTCATCCAATTACTACTCCTTCTATATTCGATTTTGCTTCAACCTCCATCACCACCTGTACCTTTATTGGTTCCAGCACAAATAGTCAATAAGATTCGTCGTCTGAGATTTAAATACTCCTAATTCGTCCTCCATCTCTTCATCATCAACTGAAGCTGCTGCCAATGATGATCAACTACAGCCCACCACTCAAACAGTAGATGATGATGATCAACACAACAAAAAGAAACAGTGATGAATTTGGGAGAGGCTCGACTTTACTTCAGCGTCACCGATTCCTGCTTATTGTGCTTGCCCTCTAAGCATTTCTTTGCACTAGATCAAACTGAGGTAACAATTTTGTTTTAACTTACTACTTCTCCAAGTGGAATAGAAGCAGGAGCAATCACCAAGGAAATGCGTCGTATTCTCCAATACAAGCAAAATCAAAACAAACTGGGACTCCCCAGGAAACGCATCTTATTCTCCAATACAAGCAAAATTAAGCAAAACTGGGACTCCCCCAGGAAATACATAATATTCTCCAATGCAAGCAAAATTAAGCAAACTGGGACTCCCCCAGGGAACACCCTTTAAGGCCAAGGGCATTCGCCAAAGAAGAAGAGTTCGACCTCGATCAAACGACGACGGGTTAACATTTTGATATGTTCGAAATAACACCCTTTAAGGCCAAGGGCCTTCGCCAAAAAGAAGAGTTCGACCTCGATCGAACGACGATGGGTTAACATTTTGATAAGTCGAAATAACACCCTTTAAGGCCAAGGGCCTACGCCAAAGAAGAAGATTTCGACCTTGATCGAACGACGACGGGTTAACATTTTGATAAGTCGAAATAACAACATTTAAGGCCAAGAGCCTTCGCCAAAGAAGAAGAGTTCGACCTTGATCGAACGACGACGGGTTAACATTTTGATACGTTCGAAATAACACCCTTTAAGGCCAAGGGCCTTCGCCAAAGAAGAAGAGTTCGACCTTGATCGAATGACGACGGGTTAACATTTCGATACGTTCGAAATAACACCTTTAGAGGCCAAGGGCCTTCGCCAAAGAAGAAGAGTTCGACCTTGATCGAATGACGACGGGTTAACATTTCGATACGTTCGAAATAACACCCTTCAAGGCCAAGGGCCTTCGCCAAAAAGAAGAGTTCGACCTTGATCGAACGACTGGTTAACATTTCGATAAGTCGAAATAACACCCTTTAAGGCCAAGGGCCTTCGCCAAAAAAAAGAGTTCGACCTCGATCGAACAACGACGGGTTAACATTTCGATAAGTCAAAATAACACCCTTTAAGGCCAAGGGCCTTCACCAAAAAGAAGAGTTCGACCTCGATCGAACAACGACGGGTTAACATTTCGATAAGTCGAAATAACACCCATAAAGGCCAAGGGCCTTCGCCAAGAAGAAGAGTTCGACCTCGATCGAACAAGGACGGGTTAACATTTCGATAAGTCGAAATAACACCCTTTAAGGCCAAGGGCCTTCGCCAAAAAGAAGAGTTCGACCTTGATCGAACGACGACGGGTTAACATTTCGATAAGTCGAAATAACACCCTTTAAGGCCAAGGGCTTTCGCTAAAGAAGAAGAGTTCGACCTTGATCGAATGACGACGGGTTAACATTTCAGTACGTTCGAAATAACACCTTTCAAGGCCAAGGGCCTTCGCCAAAGAAGAAGAGTTCGACCTTGATCGAATGACGACGGGTTAACATTTCGATACGTTCGAAATAACACCCTACAAGGCCAAGGACCTTCCCCAAAAAGAAGAGTTCGACCTTGATCGAACGACGACGGGTTAACATTTTGATAAGTCGAAATAACACCCTTTAAGGCCAAAGGCCTTCGCCAAAAAAAAGAGTTCGACCTCGATCGAACAACGACGAGTTAACATTTCGATAAGTCGAAATAACACCCTTTAAGGCTAAGGGCCTTCGCCAAAAAGAAAAGTTCGACCTCGATCAAACAATGACGGGTTACCATTTTCGATAAGTCGAAATAACACCTTTAAGGCCAAGGCCTCGCCAAAAAGAAGAGTTCTACCTCGATCGAACAACGACGGGTTAACATTTCGATAAGTCGAAATAACACCCTTTAAGGTCAAGGGCCTTCGCCAAAAAGAAGAGTTCGAGCTCGATCGAACGACGACGGGTTAACATTTCGATAAGTCGAAATAACACCCTTGAAGTCCAAAGGCCTTCGCCAAAAAGAAGAGTTCGACCTCGATCAACAACGACGCATTAACATTTCGATAAGTCAAAATAACACCTTTAAGGCCAAGGGCCTTCGCCAAAAAGAAGAGTTCGACCTCGATCGAAAAACAACGGGTTAACATTTCGATAAGTCAAAATAACACCCTTTAAGGCCAAGGGCCTTCACCCAAAAAGAAAATTTCAACCTGGATCGAACGACGACGGGTTAACATTTCGACGAGTTCGAAAATAACACCCTTCAAGGCCAAGGGCCTCCGCCAAGAAGAAGTTCCTCCGCTAAGAAGAAGTTGTCGACCTCGATCGAACGATGACGGGTCAATATTTCGACAAAATCGAAAATAATACCCTCTAAGGCATGGGCCTTCGCGAAGAGAATTCTCTCTCTTTCTCGAACTGGGACTCAGGCTAAGTGCCTTCGCCAAAAAAGAAGAGTTCGACCTCGATCGAACGACGACGGGTTAACATTTTGATAAGTCGAAATAACACCTTTTAAGGTCAAGGGCCTTCGCCAAAGAAGAAAAGTTCGACCTTGATCGAACGACGACGGGTTAACATTTGGATAAGTCGAAATAACACCCTTTAAGGTCAAGGGCCTTCGCCAAAGAAGAAGAGTTCGACCTTGATTGAACGACGATGGGTTAACATTTCGATAAGTCGAAATAACACCCTTTAAGGCCAAGGGCCTTCGCCAAAGAAGAAGAGTTCGACCTTGATCGAACGACGACGGGTTAACATTTCGATACGTTCGAAATAACACCCTTTAAGGCCAAGGGCCTTCGCCGAAGAAGAAGAGTTCGACCTTGATCGAACGACGACAGGTTAACATTTTGACAAGTTCGAAATAACACCCTAACAACGACGGGTTAATATTTCGACAAGTTCGAAATAACACCCTTTAAGGCCAAGGGCCTTCGCCAAAGAAGAAGAGTTCGACATTG
The DNA here is from genome assembly GCF_001879085.1 of Nicotiana attenuata. NCBI lineage: Eukaryota > Viridiplantae > Streptophyta > Magnoliopsida > Solanales > Solanaceae > Nicotiana > Nicotiana attenuata. Next base: position 218,527 of record NW_017670727.1, on the reverse strand, counting down.
ATCGAACGACGACGGGTTAACATTCCGACAAGTTCGAAATAACACCCTTTAAGGCCAAGGGCCTTTGCCAAAGAAGAAGTGTTCGACCTCGATCGAACAACGACGGGTTAACATTTCGATAAGTCGAAATAACACCCTTTAAGGCTAAGGGCCTTCGCCAAAAAGAAAAGTTCGACCTCGATCAAACAATGACGGGTTACCATTTCGATAAGTCGAAATAACACCTTTTAAGGCCAAGGGCCTTCGCCAAAAAGAAGAGTTCTACCTCGATCGAACAACGACGGGTTAACATTTCGATAAGTCGAAATAACACCCTTTAAGGCCAAGGGCCTTCGCCAAAAAGAAGAGTTCGACCTTGATCGAACGACGACGGGTTAACATTTCGATAAGTCGAAATAACACCCTTTAAGGCCAAGGGCCTTCGCCAAAAAGAAGAGTTCGACCTTGATCGAACGACGACGGGTTAACATTTCGATAAGTCGAAATAACACCCTTTAAGGCCAAGGGCCTTCGCCAAAGAAGAAGAGTTCGGCCTTGATCGAACGACGACGGGTTAACATTTCGACAAGTTCGAAATAACACCCTTTAAGGCCAAGGGACTTCGCCAAAGAAGAAGAGTTCGGCCTTGATCGAACAACGACGGGTTAATATTTCGACAAGTTCGAAATAACACCCTTTATGGCCAAGGGCCTCCACCAAGAAGAAGTGTTCGACCTGATCGAACAACGACGGGTTAATATTTACACAAGTTTGAAATAACACCCTTTAAGGCCAAGGGCCTTCGCCAAAGAAGAGTTCGACCTTGATCGAACGTCGACGGGTTAACATTTCGATAAGTCAAAATAACACCCTTTAAGGCCAAGGGCCTTCGCCAAAAAGAAGAGTTCGACCTTGATCGAACGAGGGTTAACATTTCGATAAGTCGAAATAACACCCTTTAAGACCAAGGGCCTTCGCCAAAGAAGAAGAGTTCGACCTTGATCGAACGACGACGGGTTAACATTTCGATACGTTCGAAATAACACCCTTTAAGGCCAAGGGCCTTCGCCAAAGAAGAAGAGTTCGCTTGATCGAATGACGACGGGTTAACATTTCGATACGTTTGAAATAACACCCTTCAAGGCCAAGGGCCTTCGCCAAAGAAGAAGAGTTCGACCTTGATCGAATGACGACGGGTTAACATTTCGATACGTTCGAAATAACACCCTTCAAGGCCAAGGGCCTTCGCCAAAAAGAAGAGTTCAACCTTGATCAAACGACGGGTTAACATTTTGATAAGTCGAAATAACACCCTTTAAGGCCAAGGGCCTTCGCCAAAAAGAAGAGTTCGAGCTCGATCGAACGACGACGGGTTAACATTTCGATAAGTCGAAATAACACCCTTGAAGTCCAAAGGCCTTCGCCAAAAAGAAGAGTTCGACCTCGATCAAACAACGACGCATTAACATTTCGATAAGTCAAAATAACACCCTTTAAGGCCAAGGGCCTTCGCCAAAAAGAAGAGTTCGACCTCGATCGAAAAACAACGGGTTAACATTTCGATAAGTCAAAATAACACCCTTTAAGGCCAAGGGCCTTCACCCAAAAAGAAAATTTCAACCTGGATCGAACGACGACGGGTTAACATTTCGACGAGTTCGAAATAACACCCTTCAAGGCCAAGGGCCTCCGCCAAGAAGAAGTTCCTCCGCTAAGAAGAAGTGTTCGACCTCGATCGAACGATGACGGGTCAATATTTCGACAAAATCGAAATAATACCCTCTAAGGCCATGGGCCTTCGCCGAAGAGAATTCGAAATGTCCCTAAGGCCAAGTGCCGTCAGAAAATATAAAGGGAAAGAAATACCGGGACTCGCCATGCGGGAATCTACCTCACACCAATATCGCGAAAAGCGAAAACATGGAAAAGTACAAGGCGAATAACAACGAAAAATTCTTCTTTGTACAAAGTCACTGCGCAAATAGTCGTAGATTACATAAGACCCGGATCAATGGTAAAAAAAGACAGCTATCTTTTCACTCGGCGTCACCATCACCACTCCCTTCACCACCATCTCCAAGATATTCTCCATCGGCATCCTCAGCTGCAACCCATACTATTCGACCTCACCATTCGAGTTTCTCGAACTACGATTAATGAAGTCCGCTCACCGAGCTCGACCAAGAGACGACCTCGATAAACGGAGGGACTAACTGTAGGGGTCGAAATTAGACCAAAGAATTTTGGCACACAAAGACATAAGGCCAATGTCGGAAAGGCCATGGTCGGACAGGCTGAGGTTGGACAGGCCGAGGTCGGACCATCACCAATAAAGCTGAGGTCGGACAGGCAGGCCGAGGTCGGACCGTCATCAATAAAGCCAACGTCGGACCGTCATCAATAAAGCCGAGGTCTGATAGGTCGAGGTCGTACAGTGATGAAACAACTAGCCTCCTTTGGAATCCTCAAAAGGAATATTCTAATGAATATTCCCTCTAATTGTACTTTTTCTTTTAATATTTTTCTGGGAATACCCCTTATAAATAGGAGGGGCGGACTTCCCAAAAAAGGGGGGTCTCTCTCTCGATCCCTCTCTCTCTCCCTCTACCTCTCTAGAAAATTTGTAAACACATCTCTTAAAAGAAAAAAAGAGGATCTGTGATCCCAGAACTTCATGAGATCCAAAAAGGATCCTAAGATTCATGTATTTGTCTATCATTCATCTTTATCTTTATCAAATGAGAGAGGATCCGCTTCGCTCAAGATCGGGTGAATCCTTTCCTTTATTTACATTTTATTGTCACTTAACGTTACTTAATGCATCTTTCTTTATGATATTAAATCTGGCCATATCGCCGCCAACATTTATACTCGGCTATGTTTTTCTATTAATGCTATTCATCTCGGATCTAGAGTTAATTGTCTTTAACTAGAATTTACCCCTTCTTCATTGATTGATTTGCTTAAAAAGAATCAAAAATCTTTTGAGTCAAACAATTTGGCGCCGTCTGTGGGGATTTTCTAGTTAAAATTATAGTTTTCTCTAGATCTAAAATTCAATCCTAGCGAGTTCTTGTGTAGCTTCTAGAGCACATACATTTACCACACCTTTTGCTTGCTAATGACCAATAAAATCTTCATGCATCACATGTCAAAGCTTTATGAAAAAATAATATACCCAAACCCAAGCATAAAGTGAAGTCTATATTTCTCTCTCTGCCTTTTGTTGTTTGCAATACGAAAGAAGCAGAATCTATTATTTTGATCAAGTGCATGGCAGACAAGGAAAAAAGCACAAACAATTGGTTTATCCGCCCTTTGTCACACAAAATTAATGGGAACCCGACCTCCTATTGGGGTTTCTCAGCTCCACGGAAGTAAATAGAGTACTGACTTCTGGATTTCGTTTTGGGCATATATACATACACCCTTGTAGTTGCTAGGGCTGCTGTTCACACATTTTGCACTTCGATTTTTATGTCCAAGCACGCCCGCTTGAACCTGTGCTCGATAAGATGGATTGTGAATTCTCGGTGCATGCATCAAATGAATAAGTTCATGCCATATGTCTTATGCATAAGGTCTATCATTTAATATAGTTGCTTAATGAGTACAATTTTACTTTAATTTATCAATTGATCAAACAATTCATCAGATTCCGGCGAATAATCATTCTTTATCAAGCATCTTTGATATGCCGACATGTGAATCTGAAAAGGGCTCTTCTTTAAGTTTAATAGAAACCATGTTTTCTTCTCATCCAATTACTACTCCTTCTATATTCGATTTGCTTCAACCTCCATCACCACCTGTACCTTTATTGGTTCCATCACAAATAGTCAATAAGATTCCGTCGTCTGAGTCTGTAAATACTCCTAATTCGTCCTCCATCTCTTCATCATCAACTGAAGCTGCCGCCAATGATTATCAACGACAGCCCACCACTCAAACAGTAGATGATGATGATCAACACAAGAATAAGAAATAGTGTCGAATTTGGGTGAGGCTCGACTTTACTTCAGCGTCACCGCTTCCTGCTAATTGTGCTTGCCCTCCAAGCATTTCTTTGCACTAGATCAAACTGAGGTAACAAATGCATTCATTTTGTTTTAACTAACTATTTCTCTAAGTGGAATAGAAGCAGGAGCAATCACCAAGGAAAAGCGTCGTATTCTCCAATACAAGCAAAATTAATCAAACTGGGACTCCCCCAGGAAACGAATCATATTCTCCAATACAAGCAAAATTAAGCAAACTGGGACTCCCCCAGGAAATACATCATATTCTCTAATGCAAGCAAAATTAAGCAAACTGGGACTCCCCCAAGGAACACCCTTTAAGGCTAAGGGCCTTCGCCAAAGAAGAAGAGTTCGACCTCGATCGAGCGAGGACGGGTTAACATTTCGATACGTTCGAAATAACACCCTTTAAGGCCAAGGGCCTTCTCCAAAAAGAAGAGTTCGACCTCGATCGAACGACGACGGGTTAACATTTCGATAAGTCGAAATAACACCCTTTAAGGCCAAGGGCCTTCGCCAAAGAAGAAGAGTTCGACCTTGATCGAACAACGACGGGTTAACATTTCGATAAGTCGAAATAATACCCTTTAAGGCCAAGGGCCTTCGCCAAAGAAGAAGAGTTCGACCTTNGATCAAACTGAGGTAACAAATGCTTTTATTTTATTTTAACTAACTATTTCTCCAAGTGGAATAGGGACTCCCCCAGGAAATACGTCATATTCTCCAACACAAGCAAAATTAAGCAAGCTGGGACTCCCCCAGGAAATACGTCATATTCTCCAACACAAGCAAAATTAAGCAAACTGGGACTCCCCCAGGAAATGCGTCATATTCTCCAATGCAAGCAAAATTAAGCAAACTGGGACTCCCCCAGGAAATACGTCACATTCTCCAATGTAAGCAAAATTAAGCAAATTGGGACTCCCCAGGGAACACCCTTTAAGGCCAAGGGCCTTCGCCAAAAAAGAAGAGCGACATCGACCAAACAACGACGGGTTATTATTTTGATAAGTCAAAATAACACCCTTTAAGGCCAAGGGCCTTCGCCAAAAAAGAAGAGCGACATCGACCAAACGACGACGGGTTAACATTTCGATAAGTCGAAATAACACCCTTTAAGGCCAAGGGCCTTCGCCAAAGAAGAAGAGTTCGACCTTGATCGAAAGACGACGGGTTAACATTTCGATAAGTCGAAATAACACCCTTTAAGGCCAAGGGCCTTTGCCAAAGAAGAAGAGTTCGACCTCGATCGAACGATGACGGGGTAATATTTCGATAAGTCGAAATAATACCCTTTAAGGTCAAGGGCCTTCGCCAAAGAAGAAGAGTTCGACCTCGATCGAACGACGACGGGTTAAAATTTCTATAACTCGAAATAACACCCTTTAAGGCCAAGGGCCTTTGCCAAAAAGAAGAGTTCGACCTCGATCGAACGGCTACGGGTTAACATTTCAATACGTTCGAAATAACACCCTTCAAGTCCAAGGGCCTCCGCCAAGAAGAAATGTTCGACCTCGATCGAACGATTCGAAATAATACCCTCTAAGGCCATGGACCTTCACCGAAGAGAATTCGAAATGTCCCTAAGGCCAAGTGCCGTCAGAAAATATAAAGGGAAAGAAAGACCGGGACTCGCCATGCAGGAATCTACCTCGCACCAAAGTCGCGAAAAGCAAAAACATGGAAAAGTACAAGGCGAATAACAACGAAAAATTCTTCTTTATACAAAGTCACTGCGCAAATAGTCGCAGATTACATACGACCCGAATCAATGGTAAATAAAGACAGCTATCTTTTAACTTGGCGTCACCATCGCCACTCTCTTCACCACCATCTCCAGGATATTCTCCATCGGCATCCTCAGCTGCAACCCATACTATTCGACCTCCCAATCCGAATTTCTCGAACTACGATTAGTGAAGTCCGCTCACCGAGCTCGACCAAGAGACGACCTCGATAAGCGGAGGGACTAACTGTATGGGTCAAAATTAGACCAAAGAAATTCGGCACGCGAAGACATAAGGCCAAGGTCGGACAGGCTAAGGTCGGACAGGCCAAGGTCGGACAGGCCAAGGTCGGATAGGCCAAGGTCGGACCGTCATCAATAAAGCCGAGGTCGGACCGTCATCAAAAAAGCCGAGGTCGGACAGGCCAAGGTCGGACTGTCATCAACAAGGCTGAGGTCGGACAGGTCAAGGTCGGACAGGCCGAGGTCGTGATGAAACAACTAGTCTGCTTTGGGATCCTCAAAAGGAATATTCTACTGAATATTCCCTCTAATTGTAACTTTTTGAAGATTTTTTCTTATAAATAGGAGGGGAAGACTTCCCCAAAGGGGGGCTCTCTCTCTGTCTCTCTCTCCCTCTTTCTCGAAAATATGTAAACACACCTCTCCAAAGAATTGAGAGGATCAGTGATCCCATACCTTCATCGGATCCAAAAAGGGTCATAAGTTTCTTGTATTTGTCTACCATTGATCTTTATTAAATGAAAGAAGATCCGTCTCACTGAAGATCGGGTGAATCTTTTCCTTTATTCATATTTTTGTTACTTAATGCATCTTTACTTATGCCATTAAATATGATCATAATCGCTGTCAACACCTATATTTGACTATGTTTTTCTATTTCTCCTACTCATCTCGGATCTAGAGTTAATTATCTTTAACTAGGATTTACCCCTTCATCTCTTTGATTGATTTGCTTAAAAAGAGTTTAACATCTTTTGAGTCAAACAATTTGGCGCCGTCTGTGGGGATTTTCTAGTTAAAATTTTAGTTTCCTCTAGATCTAAATTATATTCTAGCTTCACTTTCTACTCGCCGTAGCGTCATCTTTTAGTTTGCTGTCTATCTTGCTTGGACACTCACAAGGTCAAAACCCCACAATTTGTGGATCAAACAGAATTTAATAATCCATACAAAGGAGCACTTTTCTCTTGGCTTTCAATATAATAAGAAAAATAAATCAGAGGGACCAGTACTTATAAAACACTACTCTACTAGGTAGCTGAAGTATATTATTCTAAGGAAAATGACAAGACGATCTTATGCTGCATGCCTCCAAAAATAATTAGACTCAAGATTGATCGATGAATTAGAAAAGAAATATTTGTTAATATCTTGAGCAGGGCCAGGGCCTGAACGTATCAAGATTCGAAGCAAGGTACTAATTTTTGTGGGAAGAAGCATCAAGGTAAATCAAAAGCGAAGGACCAAAGCTTTCTTATTATTATCTTTTATATTGAGCCCCTACATTACCGACGAGGAAATCGGCAGAGGCGATGGTGCCGGAAAGTTTGTCGATTCAGATGTCNTGGGGTGGGTGGTGTAGAAAAATGAAAAAACAGAAATTTGAAATTGCAATAAAAAAAAATAAGGTAAAAAAAATAATATTTTTTTGCGGGAGGGGGTGGGAGTGGGGTTGGGGGGGTGGGGTGGGATGGGTGGGTGGTAACGGAAAAACTGAAATTTGAAAAAAAAACCTTTTTTGGAGAGAGGGGGTGAGGTGGGTTGGTGAGGGTAGGGAAGGTTGAGAAGGAGTTTTGAAAAATATTTTTCCTTCTCTTGATAAGGAAAATATTTTCCTTCAATTGGAGGAAAATGAGTTCATAAGGAAAATGTTTTCCAAAACATTTAAGCCAACCAAACATGGAAAAATTGGAAAATATTTTTTGGAAAATATTTCCTTCCTACCAAACACAACATTGGTCTATTGTTTGTTTTACTAAGTTTCTATAATCAGTTTATTTTAAAAATTATTTTTTAACATGATTGTAGAAATTAATTTTGGTGTAAAATAGTTCGGCCTTGGCTAATCAATTTGGAAAGTACGTTAAATAACAATTACTACTTTGTCAAGCTTTTTAAAAGTACTTCTAAGTATATTTTCTCAAAAACCTGCATTTTTTTCAATTTCTCACCAAAACAATTGCTGCTACTCAAACACTGTTTCTTCTCCTAAAACTTAATCAAACACTTTAGTTTTGAAAAAAAGAAAATCTTTAAAAAAAAAGAAAAAAACACTTTTGACCTTGGTGAAGCTTGACATGCCACCAGTAAATATTATAAGGGATATCAATGAGCAGATTGGCCACATTTTGAAAGGTTAAAAACGGGTCGATTGAATCAATAAGGTGGGTTATACACCACTTATCGTTTACTTGGGTCAAAATGAATGGATTAATTTGTGTTAGAGAATGAGTCATAATCCAATATGCACAACTTATAGAAAAATTATGGGGTTTTGACACAGTTACCCATAAAACAAAATTATTTACCCTTGTCTACCCATTTATTTTTCTACCCAAAAATTAATTACATTTCCTACCCATAGTAGGTTTTGTGAGGAATTTTTTCTTTATTCTCCAATTCTTTTTTATTTCTATGCTTCTTTCCTTTTTTTCCTTTTTTCTTTTCTTTTCTTCTTTTCTTTTTTCTCATTTTCTTCCTATTTTTTTTCTCTTTTATTCATATATTTTTGCCCAAATCGTATTATTGTTATTTTTACCATAACTTATTTCACACTTAAATTTGACTCCTTCTTTATTTTTTTATTTTTATTTTTTTTCCTTATTTCTTGTTCCTTTTTTAATTCCACGTGATTGCCATGCAAACCTTGATCTCCTTCCCTACAAATATTAGTACATACTCTACCATTAGCAGTAACACCAACCAGTGATGGAGCAAGACAATATAATCTACGGCCACTAAATCTCCATATATACTAGTTAGAATAGAAATGATAATAAAATATTGGAAAATGCAATAAAAATATAAGTAGCAAAGAAGACTTCTAGTACCACATGATACCAATATGGTATACATGTATACCAATAGAGTATATGATTGCTGTAGAATATTGCTACAACTATCTGCGACTATACTACTGTACCAAAACATTAAAGGATACAATAAAAGTATGAGAAAATTACATGCTCGCATTGCAAGCTAAATATTCGCAAAGCAACTTGCTCATTCCATATACTAACAGGGTATATAGTTGTATGGGTCGTTCCAACAATTACCTATAATTATAAAAACTATTACATAATACACATAATCTATATCCATCAGCACAAAAATATTCCAGCACTGCAAATCACGTTCATATAAATAATTTCAGAATAGAATTCACTTAAAAATGCAGCCAAAACAACCAAAAAAAGTTCAAACTACCATATGTTACCAATATGGCGTACTATACCAACATGGTATACAGTTTTATTGGTTAATTCCCGAAAACTATATGACTATACTACTATTACATAACACACATGCATAAAGAGAAAAATAAAAAAAAGTGTACCACATATTAATGTAATAAAGTATTTCAAGATATTGTCTATGTTACTATTATTAAAAAAAAAATCAAATATTGTACTAATAAATACAGCTAATACAACCAAAAAATGATTCAACTAGCATATGATACCAGTATAGTATATAGCTATACTAATAGGGTATATAGTTGGAATGAATTGTATACCAAAATGGTATATTTGTATATGTCACGACCCGGATTTCCCACCATCGAGAGTCGTGATGGCGCCTACTGTCGGAGCTAGGCAAGCTAAGCATTAAAATATTTTCTGATAACATCTTAACGATATAAATAAAACGAGTCATTTAAATAAAAGCGGAAGTCTTAAAAACATAGATAACTGAAAACCAAATGCGGAAGTTTAAATACAACTCTACCCAGATCCGGTGTCACTAACTCACGAACTACTAAAGAGTGCTAAAAACAAGTCCGAATAGAAGTACATCAATGTTTGTATCGGTACAAGGAAAATAAACTAATAACATAGAAGGGACTCCGGCCTGCGGACGTCAGCTAGGCTACATCGAAAGTCCCTGGACTGAAGTCGGCTCCCGATAAAATCCTACTGCTGAGGCCCAAAAGCTGCTCCTGGATCTATGCAAAAAGATGCACAGAGTGTAGCATCAGCACAACCGACCCCATGTGCTGGTAAGTGCTTGGCCTAACCCCGGCGAAGTAGTGACGAGGCTAGACATGACATACCAAAAAAAACAACCTGTGCAGATATATATGTATATACAAGTGCAACAAAATAACAGCAGAAAATTCCAACTAAGACGGGGAGGGGACATGCTTAGGGGAAATACAGATGAAAACAACTTATCAGAAGTAAACACGAAACTACATTAGATCTCATAATCTATATAAGTGGTCGGCGTGCCACACGATCCCATTTCATAATATATAAGTGGTCGGCGTGCCACACGATCCCATTTCATAATATATAAGTGGTCGGCATGCCACACGATCCCATTTCATAATATATACGTGGTCGGCGTGCCACACGATCCCATTTCATAATATATAAGTGGTCGGCGTGCCACACGATCCCATTTCATAATATATAAGTGGTCGGCGTGCCACACGATCCCATTTCATAATATATAAGTGGTTTCCCGGCAAGGGAGAATACGATTAAGCAGTTAAATCCCGGCAAGGGAGCAACAACAATAACTTACACGTCCCGGCAAGGGAATAATCACATCTCCTTCTCTTACGTTCATTTCTTACTTTTTAATCAAGTCAAAAATCGAGCCAACGCTCCCAAGAGTTTACACATCATATTTCCTTCTCATTCTCTTCATATCATATAGAAACCATCAATTAACAAGGAAGAGTCACTACAGAATCCCAATTAAGCACAAATAAAGACCCACGGTCATGCTAGACACCGGTGTATAGATACTCGTCACCATACCTATACACCGTACTCAATATTTAGCAATTAGCAAATAATACTCTAATCCTATTCCCTCAAGCCAAAGTTAGATCAACCACTTACCTCAAATGCTCCAAAATCAACTCAAGCCTCTAGTATAGCTTCACCCCTCGAATTCGGCTCCAACTCAGTCAAATCTATGAAATAATGACTTTACAATATTAATAATAGCTAAACAAACTAAACCCAATGCCTAAATATGAATTTCTAAGCTTTCTTCCCAAAATTCCAAAATCGACCCCGGGCCCGCTTGGTCAAAACACGAGGTTCGAACCAATTCCATGTTACCCATTCCCCCACGAGCCCGAATATACAATTTGATTTCAAATTCGACCCCAAAACGAGGTCTAAATCAAAGAAAATTGAAAAGCCCTAATTCTACCCCTTTTCCCCCAATTCTTACCATGAACTACATGATTTAGGTCTAGGAATTTGATAAATGATAATAGAAAATGAAGAACACGAGTTAGATAATACTTACCCAAGAAGCTTTGGTGAAGAAGAGCTCTAAAGATCGCCTATGGGCTGTGGAGAAGATGAGTTCGTGTGTTTAGGGTGAAAAATCCCGTAACTATTCTGTTTTTGAAGTATTAAAAATGACTGGGCAAAAATGCCCTTCGCGTTCGCGGGAAGGGGGCCGCGTTCGCGAAGGGTAAAGGAGTCAAGGCATCGCGAACGCGAGGTACTAGTCGCGAACGCGTAGAAGGATGAATTGGGGGTCCGGGATTTGCTTATACGCGAACGCGAGAGGGGGCTCGCGAATGCGGTGAAGGGGGAACCAAGGCTACGCGAACGCGGGGACTTATCCGCGAACGTGAAGAAGGGAAAGACCACTGGTACGCGAACGCGAGCTGAGTGCCGCGAACGCGAAGAAGCAAAAAATTGGGCAAAAAATTGCAGAAAATCTGCTACATCTCCTAAGTCCAAAACTACCCCGAACACCTCCGAAAACACTCCCGAGCCCTCGGGGCTCCTAACCAAACACACACCCTAACTAAACAACATCCTACGAACTTAACCGTGCGATCAAATCGCCAAAATAACATCATATACATAGAATCAAGCCTCAAATCACATGGTTTTCTTCTAAGTTTCATAAACTTTCAAATTTGGAACCTATAGTCCGAAACACGTCAAATGACGTCCGATTTCGACCAAATTTCACAGAAAGCGCTTAAACCATATATAAGACTTGTACCGGGCGTCGGAACCAAAATACGAGCCCAATACCACAGTCTTTTAATCAATTTTCATTTCCATTTTCCTTAATAATTTCAGAAAAACAAGTTCACAGAAAAATTCTTTTCTCGGGCTGTAGACCTCGGAATTCGACTCCGGGCATATGCCCGAGTCCCATATTTTTCTACGGACCCTCCGGGACCGTCAAATCACGGGTCCGGATCCGTTTACCAAAAATGTTGACCAAAGTCAACTTTAATCATTTTAAAGCCATATTTTGGAATTTTTTTCACAGAATTTAACATATAATCTTTCCGGCTACGTGCCCGGACTGCGCACGCAAATCGAGGCAAGTAAAAATGAGGTTTTCAAGGCCTCGGAAGCACGGAATGAAAGAGAAAACAGGTGATGACCCTTTGGGTCGTCACAGCATACCATTTGAGTATACAATACAAAATCGTCTTCTTCTCTTGTTCAACTATATTTCAACCCAAACTTCTAAAATCTATTACAAAATCTCCACCAAATTGACTAAAAGTTTAGCTACAACCTCCAATCAACTTTCCAAATAAACCCATATAGGATCGGATCAAAATAATTAAAAACTCAAACAAACCAAGTTATGAGTTTCAAGCTTCAAGGTCCTTCAATGGTGGATTTGAATTTTTGTACAATAAATCCAAATTTACCTGGCAAGTGCGAATGAAATGGTTTTCGATTCAACCCAAAAAAGAATCCAAGATTGGTTTTTGGTTCAAATTGTAAGAATGAAATGGAAAAAACAAAATGGATAGTAGTTAGGAGTAAGTGCGAGAAAGAAGGATATATGAAAATCGGCGAGTTAGAATGGGAATGTTCAAAATGAAAAAAACCAAAACGCTATGCTAACCCTCTCGTGTTCCTTCCCCAATTCATATTTGGTGTTGTTCTGCTTACCAGGTTTCTTCCACTTCTATTTCATTTTAACCGGGTAAATAGTTTGGGCCCCATGGGTAGAAGTAGTAAATAGTTTGGGCCTGGTCATTAAAGGGTAAATAGTTTAGAATTAATAGGTATAAAGTGAGATTTTCTCAAAAAGTATACCGTAATTTGTTACTTGTTCTTTTGTAATTCGTCTTAATTATCAAATAAAACTAATTAAAAGCTTTTTCTTTTACTTAACAAATATTTATTTTTCTATGTTTTGATAAGTTTTTTATGGCTTAAATTGCGCGACATATATAATACATACAAAATTGATCGTAGGTTTTAGATGGACTAACTTGGACTATAACTAAATGACCCTGAATATATATCAAATCTGTATGGGTCAGAATCCGACCTCACGATAATTAACGAAGTTAATCCCATCTTAAGCTAATTCATGATTGATTAGTGGTACAACCACTCAGAATTAACGGTATCCAACCCTTATCTAATTCGATCAACAAGGCTACGGCCCGTCCGTCATCATAAAGGCGAAACCCCAACGTGGTCACGGCCACTTATTGCCAGCTCACGAAGCTCAGAGCTATAAATACCAAGAGAGGGAACCTCTTCAGGGGGCTTCTTCTTCTTTACGAGGAGATAGAGAGAGAAAGATACAACGATACACATATTATGGGAAAGTGGAACATCATTGTAAGGCTCTGAACCTCTTCATGGAGAGGCAGACCAAAACAATACTATCAATAAAAGCTTTTAATGTCTCTCTTCCTAACGCTGAGTACTTATTTGCGCATCTTTCATTTGGTCTAATGGATTATTACGGTTTGCTATGATTTTTCCGTGATTTATCTATATTGTTTACACTCATAAGGTATATGATAACTTTTGAGCAAACAATTTGGCGCCGTCTGTGGGGATTTCCTAGCAAAATCGCGTAGTTCTTCCCTGGACCAAAAGGAAAGAAACGCCAAACTCGTAGGGGAACTCGAAGATCTCAGATCAAGATCCAAGCCCTCTCTCTCTCTCCGATCTCAGATAGTGCAAACAAAAAGAAGAAGCCCCCCGTCCTAAGGGAAGATCTCTGTAAGGCATCTCCCGCATCCCTGATACGAGCTCCGGCCAGAAACCAGCACGGAGATATCTCGAGCCGAGAGTCGCCTCAAGACAGCCTATATACCCTGGTTGGGAAGACAACGGATAAGCCGCTCAAGGTCTCGAATCCAAACCGAGCTTCAGCACTCAATACCCACAATATGGGACTTAGGCCATGAGCCTTCGCCATCAAAATTGACAAAGTTCAACAACAGTTGAACTGGGACTCAGGCTATGCGCCTTCGCCATTAAATCAAGGCTATGCGCCTTCACCAAGAAGCTCAACTACGGTTAAACCAAGACTCAGGCTATGCGCCTTCGCCATCAAAGTTGACAAAGTTCAACAGTTGAACTAGGACTCAAGCTATGCGCCTTCGCCATTAAATCAAGGCTATGCGCCTTCGCCAAGAAGCTCAACTACGGTTGAACCAAGACTCAGGCTATGCACCTTCGCCATCAAAGTTGACAAAGTTCAACAGTTGAACTGGGACTCGGGCTATGCGCCTTCGCCATTAAATCAAGGCTATGCGCCTTCGCCAAGAAGCTCAACTACGGTTGAACCAAGACTCAGGCTACGCGCCTCCAAATTGTNCGCCTTCGCCAAGAAGCTCAACTACGGTTGAACCAAGACTCAGGCTATGCGCCTTCGCCATCAAAGTTGACAAAGTTCAACAACAGTTGAACTGGGACTCAGGCTAAGCGCCTTCGTCATTAAATCATGGCTATGCGCCTTCGCCAAGAAGCTCAACTACAGTTGAACCAAGACTCAGGCTATGCGCCTTCGCCATCAAAGTGACAAAGTTCAACAACAGTTGAACTGGGACTCAGGCTAAGCGCCTTCGTCATTAAATCATGGCTATGTGCCTTCGCCAAGAAGCTCAACTACGGTTGAACCAAGACTCAGGCTATGCGCTTTCGCCATTGAATCAAGACTACGCGCCTTCGCCATCAAATCCAATGAGTTCGACCTTGCTCGAACCATAAGGCTAGACGCCTCCGTCCTCAAATCTAACTAGTTTAACCACAGCCGAACCGGGACTCGAACCAAGCGCCTTCATCGTTGAACTCAGCAAAATCCAACCTCCAACGAAACGAGGCGCAGGTTAGGCACCCTCGCCCTTCAAGTAAGCACTCCCAACTCAAACTAAGATTGGGGCACGTAAAGTCCGGCCCCGGTGAAACTAGAAGGCCGCATTTTTTATCATCACGGTCGGTAGTTCGACCGCGCCCGAACTGGGACTAAGACTAAAGGCTAAGTGCCGCTATCGCCAAGCAACGGCTCCGACTCGCTCACCCCGAGTCGAAGAAGAAAAGTCGTCAACAATCAAAAACTAACATGCCTACCAGAGTCAAACTCAAAGGTAAATCACCCCTTCGAACGTATGCAAAGAAAAATCTAAAGGGGAAAAAGGGGAGATACAAAATAAACACAGGGCAAATAACGGAAATGAGATCTCATTTATCTACAAAGTTAATTGCGGGTCTTCCCCGCTTACACCCGGCCAAGGCCGATCAATACAAGAAAAGAGAAAAGAAAAACAAGAAAAAATGCAACATCTTTTTACTCGGCTCCATCCGCGCCACCATCTGCACCAGCGTCAGCCTCTGGTGTCGCCGCGTCAAAACCACAGTCGGTACGGGCCTCACGAGCCTTTTGACGCGCTCCCTCGAAAGGAGCTTCGGTCACGATGCCGGCCTTCCACAAATTCTTATATACATCACGTTGGACCTCGGCAAAGACCCAAAGTTCGCGAGCCTGGCTGGAAGAAACGGCTTGATCCCGTAGGCGCTGATTCTCTTCTTCTACGGCTGTGATCCGGTCCGCCATGACTTGGGCGTCCTGCTCAAAGACACCGATCCGCTCCTCGAGACTCGCTTTTCTAAAGGCTGCAGCAGCCCTCTCCAACGCCTGTTGGGACTCGTGCACGCGGATTGCTTCCTTCAACGCCCCAGCCCTCGACGAGGCATCCCTCACTTGAAGCTTCAATACCGCGACTTCACCCTCCAACGCAGTCACTTTCCCGCTCCATGCCGCAGCGGCCTCCGCCGCCTTAGCCTGGCCCTGGCGCTCACACTCAGCTGCAGCCCTCCTCCCCGCCTCAAGCTCCTCATCCTTCCGCCGGAGCTGATCCTCGAGAGCACTCGCCCTGCCAAGTGCTTGCTGCATCTGAAGCTCCCGCCTAGCCAGTTCCTCGACCAAGGTCCGACTACGGGGATCATTCCTCAAGCGCACGCGCATCTATCGGCACCAATCTCGGTAGCGGCGGTATTTCTCTAGCGCCCGCAAAAATATCCCCGAGCGGACGTTGGCTCGACGGATGCTCTCCACCTCCAACAAATAAGACTGCAAAGCAAAGACAACGATTAAGATAAAGAACAAACTAAGACAAAGAAGAAGCGAACCGACGTTATATTACATACTCTCAAGCCTATCACAGCCACTTCATTCATCAGTCCGACATCCGTAGCGCCCCTCAACGACGCGTTCTCGGCCTCCGAGCATAGCAGCTCAAACTACGGGACCAAGCTACTCCCTTGGAGCAATAAGTTCAGCTCTGTGGGAACCTCGACGAAGCGAGACCGCCCTTCTGCACGCACCGCTGAATTGGTGAAGCCTTCCTGGAACATACGGACGTCGTCGGGGTCCAAGTCGGATTCAGACTCGTACTCATCCTCTACAGTATCCCTTCCTCCTTCAGCCACCAGCGAGGTGGAACCACCCGCCGTAGCCGCCAATGGAGTGCTTAACTCACCAATATTAGCAGCCGCTGAGGAACTACCTCCCGTCTCAGTGACTGGAACCACCAACTGAGTCGCCGAAGTGACGGTATCATCATGGCCTAAGACAGACAGGGCAACCCCCATTGTCTGTCCACCCTCAAGAGCAGGTGCCGCGACCGCACCCCTCTCCACATCCGTCGGAGGAGAGTCCAAATTAATTACCATAGGAGGAGCCGACGTAAACACGACCCTAAGCCTTATCAATGGCCTCTCCTCCTCCCTGTCTGATGGCGATTCTGCCCTAGGGCACACAACCCCCGATGGCCCCTCGTCCCGAAGTGCGGCCCGTGCTGGAGAAGGAACCGCTGAAGATTCAACTGATGCCGCCCTCGGTATTGAGCGCGACACCGGCGCCGCAGTAAGTCGAGCGATTGCACCCGGCCGATGGAAGGCCAACTGAGGGGCCCTGACGCGGCGTGCCCTCCCTGATCACAGAAAAACAAGTTGATGAATAGAGTTGAAACAAAGCGGATCAGAAGAAGAAATAAATTTTTTACCTGCCACAGGTCTACGGCCATGCCTCTCCCAGAAAGACGCCCATGTGTGTATCCCTACCGTATGGGGGAGCACGGCCTCAACCCACTCACGAATCCCAGCCAACGGAGCCGGCGGCGACTTTTCGGCTACAAAATTGATACGAGTTAACGTTTATGAGCACAAGACGTAAAGAGGGGCAAAAAAAGGGAATTCAATGATTAAGGAACTTACGTGCATGATTCCAAGCCTCTGGGAACCCAGTAGAGCACGCCACTAAATGTTCAGTCCTGATGTAGAAGAAGTGCTCGAAAGGGCGAGGGTCGACCTCATCATCCAGCTTCACAGTCAGGCCCCTCGTCCCGCGAGGGCACGCTCGAATCATGGTACCACGAACTCTCTGGGGAGCGTAGAGGCTAAGCACATGCTGCAGCGTGACCTCCCTACCGGCCAGTTTGCATATTTGATAAGCATTGCTAATAATTTGTAAAGAGAAGGAGCAAGCTGACCCGGGCATACCCCGTAGTAACGACAGAAATCAACCACTAGCATTGGAAGCGGGAGCTTAAAACCCAACTTGAAGGGATAGGCGTAAAAGACGCAGTATCCCCTGCGGTCGGTGTGGACCCTCTCCTCGCTTCTAGCGAGAACGCCGTCAGCATAGCTGGGGATGACCCCCTGTCCTCGTAGTTGGGACATCCCAATCTCCCCCATTAATGGGGCTTTATCCATCTGATCCTCCCCACCATCGGCGGTGAAATCAGTCATCGGACCTCCGGGCAGAGATACTATCTCGTCAACCGATGGAGCTTCATCGGTCTCCACCAGTTCTGCACCGCCCATTGCCGGAGATGGCTCTTCAGTCACCGGAGAGTTAACCGGAAGATCCGTCGGAAGAACGTTTTGGGAAGAACTGCCTGCCATTGTTGATTCGATAACGAGAAAGAAACAATGTTTGAGGGACAAACGGAAGTTATGTCAATCGAAAAACAAAGATGAAGGCGAATTAGCAGGAAGAAAAGCTTCTTCAAAATCTCTCTCAGACAAACAATGAAAATATAAAAAATGAATGCCTCAACCTTTATTTATAGGCTACACAAGTGGCTTTCATGAACCCCAATGGCCACCATTAACTACATCACCAACCGCACACCGGTTCGATTCTACAGAAACGTGCGTCATTATGACAGGCTCCATGAAGCAGCTTTTCAGTCACCAACCGGCGTCTCGCCCTCGAAATGGTTGTAACGACCTACGGACGCTGAGGAGATGTTCCGTGCGCCCTCAAAATTTTGGACGTCACCAAACATGTATCAAGCGTGCCCTTACTCCCCTCGGCCGCACAACACACGACCCGTCCTCCATGGTCGACGGGTATGTTCCCAGAACAAACGTAAGGGTTAGAGCACAACAGAGCTCGACCTCACTCGAATTAAGTTAAAAGGGTCAAGTGCCTTCGTCAAGGAGGAGAGTCTAACCTCGATCGAACGACGACTTGATAACACAATAGCAAAACACTGACACTCTACAAGGCTAAGGGCCATCGCCAAAGAGAATTCGGCCTCGACCGAAGCGACAGTCGACCTCCCTATCCGAGTTTCTCAAACTACAGTCGATGAAATCCACTCATCGAGCTCGGCCAAGAGCACGACCTCAATAAGCGGAGGGACTAACTGTATGGGTCAGAATCCGACCTCACGATAATTAACGAAGTTAATCCCGTCTTAAGCTAATTCATGATTGATTAGTGGTACAACCACTCAGAATTAACGGTATCCAACCCTTATCTGATTTGATCAACAAGGCTACGGCCCGTCCGTCATCATAAAGGCGAAACCCCAACGTGGTCACGACCACTTATTGCCAGCTCACGAAGCTCACAGCTATAAATACCAAGAGAGGAAACCTCTTCAGGGGGCTTCTTCTTTTTTGCGAGGAGAGAGAGAGAGAAAGATACAACGATACACATATTATGGAAAAGTGGAACATCATTGTAAGGCTCAGAACCTCTTCATGGAGAGGCAGACCAAAGCAATACTATCAATACAAGCTTTTAATGTCTCTCTTCCTAATGCTGAGTACTTATTTGCGCATCTTTCATTTGGTCTAATGGATTATTACGGTTTGCTATGATTTTTCCGTGATTTATCTATATTGTTTACACTCATAAGGTATATGATAACTTTTGAGCAAACAAAATCCAATACGTGCAAATTCGGACGGGTTATATGACAACCTACTAAAGTTGACACCTCTAGTTGAAACACCAATATGATTTAACTTGTAGTATATGCTAGCATTGGTAACATGATAAACGTTAACAATTTTTGCTTCCATAATTAAACTGCGTTGATGTGAAAAAAAATACCCTCTCCGTTTCAGTTTATGTAAACCTATTTCCTTTTTGGTCCGTTAAAAAAACAATGACCCCTTTCTAAATTTGGAAACAATTTAGCTTAAACTTTCAACTCTACCTATAATGAGAAGCTTCTATAACCACACAAATACTCTGGACCCCTTTTTGACTTGTTTGGGATCACAAATTTTATGAGTCTTCATTTTTTCTTAAATTCTGTGCCCAGTCAAAGATGTTCACATAAATTGAAACGCAGGGAGTAGTAATTTAACTTAGAAAGTATCTGAACGTAACCTGCCACCAGTACGTGATGGGGGCATACAATAGTTTGTGTAGAGATCATTCCAGGGGACTGCACAAACAAAATGAATAGAAAGTGGTAAAGTTAATAATGGTGGGATAGAGAATGAGTGAGGAAGAAAGCAAACTTTAGAGCGAAAATGAAGGCATTTGTGGCTGACAAAAGTTGCCATGTTTGCTGCACACAAAAGAGGGACAGAATGAGTAAATATTTATCATTCTTTCTCTTCTTCAGAATCTCATGCTACTCTTCATTTCAGATTCTCCATATTATCACTACTTATGCACTTTGAAATATATAGTCTAGTTTTTTTGGGTGAAGTTGCTGAATTATGTTACAATGTTCGCGTTTGTTTAGTTCTTTGTTAATTAACACCATAGGAAAGAACTATGAGGTTGGAGTTGTACCATTGAACTACAACTTTAGTCACAACAAATTAAAACCATATATTCTCTACCCTATGCGACTTTCATTTTCTTTTTCTTCTTTTAGGCAACCCCTCATGCAAATTAGTAGTTAGCCATGTAAAAGTAAAATAAGTGGAAAGGACGACATCTTCTTTTCTATTTGCTAATTAATTGACTAATGTAAGTTTTGAAGCATTTGTTAGTGATGAAGTTTAGAATATTCTTTTTCTTGTAAAAACTATTTTGGATATTTGATTAGTGGATCCCACCACATCGATCTACTCTTGCATATGTTCTATGTATTCTAGAAACTTTATACAACTAGCACCAACAAGCAAAAAGGAGGAGGTGTACTAATAAAAGGGAAGATTTTCTTCAAGCAAGTAAAGAGAAAAGAAAAGATTTCATCATCATTGCATGTCCCAATGCCTTCCCTATTTTGAGAGAACGATATTCTATTACCAACTAATTACACTTCAAATAGAGAAAAATATATGACCTTACAAGGTTTTGTGTTTTATTTATTGATCTTCAGTACTAATTTTTAGTGAACTTGTATAAAATAATAGAAATAAGAAGTTAAACATTTATAGTGAATTATAAAATCAATCTTCACAATACTATTCCCTTTTAAATTTCGCAAAATTACATAAGAGATATTAATAAATTTACTACACCTAAAGAAGCACAAGAGACAAAAGTAAACTAGACAAGAATAATATGAGCAACCAAAAGCTAGAAAGTTTTGGTATGGCGTTGTGTATGATATTTTATTACGCCCAAAATCACAAAAAATAAATAAATAAATTAGAACTTTGAATTAAACTACTCAAATCTTCATACTAGTATATAAAATTTTTATAATAAAATTCAAGATATGTATTAAAAATATATAACTAATATCTTATTAACTCGAACTAACCTTTACCAATGTAAATCAATAATTTTACTATATGAATTTAAAGGCTTTATATCAACGAATACTACACTATTAACAAAATGTACAAAAGAGAAAAAAAAATGTGAATGTGTATAAGAATTTTATTTAAAATGTTTAACATCTTAATTAAAATATGATCTTAGGCCACTGATTTTATTGAGTCGCCCTTGCTGAAGTGTTCACAACTCTGGCATCAAGGATTGGTCTGATGCCTCGTATAGTCAAGATAATTGCACAAATCATAAAGACACATGGCTTGTAAGAGAAATTAATTATTAATATAACAACAATAACAATAATATACTCAGTGTAGTTCTACAAGTGGGGTTTAGGAAGGGTAGAGTGTATGCATACTTTACCCCTGCCTTTAAAAATGTAGAGAGGCTGTTTCTGGAAGACTCTCGGTTCGGGAAGGGAGAGAGGGGAGGGGCAATAACAAGACAATCTAACAACCAAAGCAAAATAACGAAATTAGCAAAAAGTAATGCAATCAGAAAATTGAAACACAAGACAACAACAAATAGTAACAGAAGACTAGGGGTACGAAAGAAAGAAAAAAAATACGGAAGACACCAAGTGGTGTATCAAAACTATTGCTACAAAGAAGGACAACACTCGACCACCTAACCATTACCTTAATTCTTAACCTCCATACCTTCCTATCCATGTTCATGTCCTCAGTGAGCTGGAGTAACGCCATATCTTGACTAATCACATCTCCCCAATACTTCTTCGGCCTGCCTCTACCTCTCCGTTGGCCCTCCCATGACAACCTCTCACACCTCCTCACCAGAGTATCAACGCCTCTCCTCTTCACATGCCCAAACCATCTAAGTCTTGCCTCTCGCATCTTGTTCTCCACAAGGGCCACACTCACCTTGTCCCGAATAACTTCATTTCTAATTTTATTTAACCTAGTATGCCGGCACATCCACCTTAACATCCTCATCTCCGCCACCTTCATCTTCTGGACATGGGATGTTTTGACCGGCCAACACTCTGCCCCATACAGCATAGTCGGCCTGACCACCGCTCTATAGAACTTACCTTTAAGTTTTGGTGGTACATTCTTATCACATAAACGAGCCTCCATTTCATCCATCCCGCCTCAATACGATGTGTGACATCCTCGTCAATCTCCCTATTCCCTTGTATAATAGACCCAAAGTACTTGAAACTTTCTCTCTTAGAATGACTTGGGAATCAAGCCTCACATCTTCGTCCTCTTCCTGAGTCGCACCACTGAACTTGCACTCCATGTATTCTATTTTGCTCCCGCTCAATTTGAAACCTTTAGACTCCAAAGTCTGTCGCCAAACCTCTAACCTCTCGTTGAGACCACAATGCATCTCGTCAATCAGTACAATGTCATCTGCAAACAATATGCACCACGGCACCTCCCCTTGAATGTGATGCATTAACGCATCGATCGCCAAGGAAAACAGAAATGGGCCGAGGGCTGACCCCTGATGCAAACCTATCACAATCGGAAAATGATCTGAGTCCCTTCCCACTGTCCTCACCCGAGTATTTGCACCCTCGTACATGTCTTGAATAGCCTTAATGTATGCAACAAGAACGTCTCTAGCCTCCAAATATCTCCACAACACCTCCCTTGGCACTTTATCGCAAGCCTTCTCTAAGTCGATGAACACCATATGTAAATCCCTCTTCCTCTCTCTATATTGCTCCATCAACCTCCTAACAAGGTGAATAGTTTCTGCAGTCGAATGTCCCGGCATAAATCCGAATCGGTTCTCTGAAATAGACACAATCCTCCTCACCTTCAGCTCTACCATCCTATCACATACTATCATAGTATGGCTCACTATCTTAATACCCCGATAGTTGCTGTAATTTTGGATATCCCCTTTGTTCTTATATAGCAGGATCATCGTACTCCATCTCCATTCCTTAGTCATCTTCTTCGTCCTAAAAATGACATTGAATAGCCCAGTTAGCCATTCCAAGCCTGCGTTACCCACCCTCTTCCAGAATTCCACCGTGATTTCGTCTCTCTCCCCCTGCTCATCTTACGCATAGACCTCTCTATCCTAACTTTAATCTGCCTACAATACCCAAACTCTCGATGTCTGTCAGAGTTATCCAAGTCCCCCAGCACAATGTTCCTATCTCCCTCATCATTCAGGAGTTTATAGAAGTACGCATGTCATTTCTATCTAATAAGAGCCTCGTCCAACAGAATTCTAGCTTCCTCATCTTTGATGCACTTAACTTGGTCCAGGTCACGAGCCTTCCTCTCTCTCAACTTGTCTAACCCGTTCAGCTTCTTGTCTCCTCCTTTGCCACCAAGTTCCTCATACAAGCGCTCAAATGCGGCACAGTCTTGGCCGCGGTGACTGCTAACTTTACTTCCTTCTTAGCCACCTTATACCGCTCCATATTTGTCTTCTTCTACTCCTCATCCATGCATTCCACAAGCTTCAAATAAGCCACTTTCTTGGATTCCACTTTACCTTAGACCTCAGTGCTCCACCAGAAGTGTGATGACCCAAACGGTCATCTTTTGTTTCAGAGTCCATTTCCGTGTTCTAAGGCCTTGAAAACCTCCTTTTGTCTCACCTCGATTGGCGTGTACAGTCCGGGCACATTTTCGAAAAGATTCTATGTGAAATTTAAGAAAAATATTAAATTTGGCCATTAAAATTGATTAAAGTTGACTTCGGTCAACATTTTTGGTAAACGGACCCGGACCCGTGATTTGACGGTCCCGTAAGGTCTGTAGTAAAATATGGGACTTGGGCGTGTGCCTGAATCGAATTCCGAGGTCCCTAGCCCAAGAAATTTTTTTTAATGAAAATTGTTGGTTGGAAAATTTGAAGATTTTTAGAAATTGAATAGTTGGAACTTGATGGTATCGGGCCTGTATTTTGGTTCCGGAGCCCGGTACAGGTTTAAGATAATATTTCCGTCATATCTGTAAAATTTGGTAAGAATCGGAGTTGATTTGGTATAAATCGGACCCTTGGTTGAGAAAATAGAAATTTGAACTATCTTGTGAAATTCATGAGTTTTGGTGTTAAATTCATTGTTTAAGATGTTATTTTGGCGATTTAATCACACGAACAAGTCCGTATGATGTTATTAGACTTGTGTGCATGTTTGGTTTGGAGCCCGAGGGCTCGGGTGAGTTTTGGATAGGCCACAGAGTATTTTGGACTTAGGAAAAATTATTGCAGGTTTCAGTTCTAGTGTTGGCCTCTGATCCCGCAATTGCGAGACCAGAGTCCGCAATTGCCAGGCCTGTCAGTATAGCAATTGCGAGTAACTCATCGCAATTGCGAAGAGTAACTGGGCCAACAGTGTTCGCATTTGCGAAGAAACCCTCGCAATTGCGAAGTAAAATGTGGGAGGGGACTGATCGCAAATGCGACATATTGGTCGCAAATGCGAAGGCAGCAGAAATTCAAAGGGTTCGCAATTGCGAACCCCTGATCGCAATTGCGATAACTGCAGCCTGTTAAGTGAGATTTCAGACGGGATTTCAACTTCATTCTTCAAAATTTCGAACCCTAAGCATCCCTAGGTGATTTTTCAAAGACTCAAACTTCTCCAAATCATAGGTAAGTGATTTCTAACTCATCTTCTTCAATCTAACTCATCTTTTTACATGATTTCACTTCAAAAATCTAGGATTTTTCATGGGAAAATTGGGTGTTCTTGGGTAGAATTTAGGATTTTTGAATTTTGGGGATTTGGACCTCAAATTGAGGTCCGATTTCAAAACCAATTGCATATTTGAGTTCGTGGGTAAATGGGTAATCGAGTTTTGGTTCATGGGTGAATGGGTAATCAGTTGCCTTCTTGGGTCACGTTGTATCAGTAGAGGGTATTTAGATGGATCCGAAGAAGATAGAGGCAGTCAAGGACTGGCCTAGACCCACATCAGCTACAGCGATTCGGAGCTTCTTGGGTTTGGCGGGTTATTACCGCCGGTTCGTGGAGGGGTTTTCATCTATAACAGCCCCGATGACCAGGTTGAACCAGAAGGTTGCCCAGTTCAGGTGGTCGGATTAGTGTGAGGCGAGCTTTCAGAAGCTCAAGACAGCTTTGACTACGGGGCCGGTGTTGGTTTTGCCCACAGGTTGAGGGTCATTTGCAGTATATTGTGACGCATCTCGTATTGGATTTGGTGCGGTGTTGATGCACAATGGCAATGTTATTGCATATGCTTCGCGGCAGTTGAAGATTCACGAGAAGAATTATCCAGTTCATGATTTGGAGCTAGCAGCCATTGTTCACGCACTGAAGACCTGGAGGCATTATTTATATGGCGTGTCATGTGAGTTTTCACGGATCATAAGAGTTTGTAGTATTTGTTCAAGCAGAAGGAGCTCAATTTGAGGCAGAGAAGGTGGTTGGAGCTACTAAAAGACTATGATATCACCATCTTGTATCATGCGGGGAAGGCCAATGTAGTGGCCGATGCTTTGAGTAGGAAGTCAGCTAGTATGGGCAGCCTTGCATATATTTCGGTCGGTGAGAGACCGCTTGCTTTGGATGTTCATGCGTTAGCCAATCAGTTTGTGATGTTGGATGTTTCTGAGCCCAACCGTGTTCTAGCTTGTACAGTCGCTCGGTCTTCATTATTTGAGCGTATCAGGGATCGGCAGTATGATGATCCTCCTTTGGTAGTCCTTAGGGACACAGTACGGCACGGTGGCGCCAATCAGGTTACAGTCGAAGATGATGGAGTTTTGAGGGTGCAGGGTCGAGTTTGTGTGCCTAATGCGGATGGACTTCGTGAGTTGATTCTAGAGAAGGCTCATAGTTCCCGATATTCTATTCATCCAGGCCGCTAAGATGTATTGGGATTTGCGGCAGCATTATTGGTGGAGGAGGATGAAGAAGGGCATTGTTGCATATGTAGCTCGGTGTTTGAATTGTCAGCAGGTAAATTACGAGCATCAGAGACCGGGTGGTTTCTTGCAGAAGATTGAGATTCCTGAGTGGAAGTGGGAGCGTATCACCATGCACTTCATAGTTGGACTCCCACAGACTTAGAGGAAGTTCGATGCGGTATGGGTTATTGTTGATAGGCTGACCAAGTCAGCGCATTTTATTCCAGTGGCAGTCTCCTATTCTTCAGAGAGGTTAGCTGAGATCTATATCCGGGAGATTGTTCGTCTTCATGGTGTGCCCGTGTCTATTATTTCTGACCGAGGTACGCAGTTTACCTCGCATTTCTGGAGGGCAGTTCAGCGTGAGTTGGGTACACGGGTCGAGTTGAGCACATCATTTCATCCTCAGATGGACGGACAGTCCGAGCGTACTATTCAAATTTTGGAGGATATGCTCCGAGCATGTGTTATTGACTTTAGAGATTCTTGGGATCAGTTCTTGCCATTAGCGGAGTTTGCCTACCATAATAGCTATCAGTCGAGCATCCAGATGGCTCCTTATGAGGCATTATATGGTAGACGGTGTCGATCGCCAGTTGGGTGGTTTGGGCCGGGGGAGGCTCGGTTGTTGGGTACATATTTGGTACAGGATGCCTTGGACAAGGTTAAGATCATTCAGGATAGGCTCCGTACAGCTCAGTCCAGGCAAACGAGTTATACCGACCTTAAGGTTCGTGATGTGGCATTCATGGTCAGAGAGCGAGCGTTGTCGCCCATGAAGGGCGTGATGAGATTGGGAAGAAGGGCAAGCTAAGCCCCAGGTTCATCGGGCCTTTTGAGATTCTTGATCGAGTGGGAGAGGTGGCTTACAGACTTGCGTTGCCGCCGAGTTTATCAGCTGTGCATCCAATGTTTCATGTGTCCATGCTTCGGAAGTATCACGAGGATCCATCCCACGTGTTAGACTTCAGCACTGTCCAGTTGGACAAGGACTTGACCTATGAGGAGGAGCTGGTAGCTATTCTAGACCGGCAGGTTTGTCAGTTGAGATTGAAGAGTTATCCATCGGTTCGTGTTCAGTGGAGAGGTCAGCCTGTTGAGGCAGCTACCTGGGAGTCCGAGTCCGCTATGCAGAGCCGATATCCCTGTCTTTTCACCGACTCAGGTACTTTTCTATGTCCGTTCGAGGACGAACGGTTGTTTTAGAGGTGGAGAATGTGATGACCCAAAAGGTCATCTTTTGTTTCAGAGTCCATTTCCGTGTTCTGAGGCCTCTAAAATATCCTTTTGTCTCACCTCGATTTGCGTGCACAGTACGGGCGCATTTCCAGAAAGCTTTTATGTGAAATTTAAGAAAAATATTGAATTTGGCCTTTAAAATTGATTAAAGTTGACTTCGGTCAACATTTTTGGTAAACGGACTCGGACCTGTGATTTCGGTCCCGTAGGGTCCGTAGTAAAATATGGGACTTGGGCGTATGTCCGGAATCGAATTTCGAGGTCCCTAGCCCCATGAGCAGAACTACCCCGTTCATGATTTGGAGCTAGCTGCTATAGTTCATGCATTGAAGATTTGGAGGCATTACTTGTATGGCGTATCCTGTGAGGTATTCACTGATCATCGCAGTCTTCAACATTTGTTCAAGCAAAAGGATCTGAATTTGAGGCAGAAGAGTTATGCGGACAGGAAGGTCCGAGATGTATCCTATATGATTGGTGAGAAGGTCTTGCTGAAGGTTTCAGCCATAAAGGGCGTTATGAGATTCGGAATGAAAGGGAAGCTGAGTCCGCGATTCATTGGGCCTTTTGAGGTACTTTGGAGGATTGGGGAGGTGGCTTATGAGCTTGCCTTGCCACCTAGCTTGTCGGGCGTGCACCCAGTTTTTCATGTTTCTATGCTCCGGAAGTACATTGGGGACCCGTCCCATGTTATAGATTTCAGTACAGTTCAGCTGGAGGGTGACTTGACTTATGATGTAGAGCCAACAGCCATTTTGGATCGTCAGGTTCGAAAGTTGAGGTCAAAGGATGTTGCTTCGATGAAAGTGCAGTGGAGAGGTCGGCCCGTGGAAGAGGCTACCTGGGAGAACGAGCGGGAGATGCAGAGCAGATACCCCCACCTATTTAAGGCTTTAGGTATGTTTCTTGACTTGCTCGAGGACGAGCGTTTGTTTAAGTTGGGGAGGATGTGACGACCCAACCCGTCGTCACGTGAGTTACCGCCCCGTTTTCCCCATTTTCTATTTCTTTATGCTTCATTATCAGTGTTTGGTGTGAACGAGTTGATTTGGACTGGTTCTAGAAGGAAATGAGACACTTTGTCTCTTTAAGGATGGTTTGTTTTGAAAAAGTCAACCGGACGTTGACTTATGTGTTAGAGGGCTCGGATATGAATTCCGATGATTCGGTTAGCTTCGGGGGATGATTTGTGACTTAGGAGTGTGATCGAAAGTAATTTTGGAGGTCCCTTGTAGAATTAGGCTTGAATTGGCGAATTTCGGTTGATAGGTGAGATTTTGATCCGAGGGTTGGAATGGAATTCTGAGAGTTGCAGTAGCTTCGTTAGGTGATTTGGGATGTGTGCGCAAAATTTCAGGTCATTCGGAGGTGTTTTGGTTGGGTTTTTGATCGAATGCGTGTTTCAGAAGTTTTAGAAGAACTTAGGCTTGAATCCGATGTAATTTGGTGGTTTTGGTGTTGTTTGAGGTGTTCTGATGATTGGAGGAAGTTTGAATGATGTGTTAGGATGCGTTGATGCTTTTGGTTGAGGTCCCGGGGGCCTCGGGGTGATTTCGAATGGCTAACGGGAAGTTTTGGACTTGTAAGGATCAAAATCACTGCTGCTTCTGGTATTTTCGCTTCTGCGGAAGTGGGACCGCAGAAGCGGTTCGCAGAAGCAGCAAGGATCGCAGGTGCGCGTAGGGCGACCACATCTGCGATGTCGCAGATGCGACAAAGTGACCGCAGATGCGGATTTTGGAGATCTAAAGGGAAACCGCAGATGCGAAAATAGAATCGCAGATGCGGGAGCCGCAGAAGCGGTCTTGTCACCGCAGAAGCGGTTTTG
Organism: Nicotiana attenuata; assembly: GCF_001879085.1. Taxonomy (NCBI): domain Eukaryota; kingdom Viridiplantae; phylum Streptophyta; class Magnoliopsida; order Solanales; family Solanaceae; genus Nicotiana; species Nicotiana attenuata. The sequence goes on along the minus strand of NW_017670727.1, from coordinate 189,384 downwards.
TTCCGCAGAAGCGACTTTAAACCGCAAAAGCGGAAGTCGCAGATGCGGCTAAGGAGCCGCAGATGCGGAAATAACTGGTCAGTGATATTTAATTTCTCCTTCGCGAAATTTCAAAGGGTTTCATAATTTTCACTTCGGACTTGGAGAATTTGGGCGAGTTGGAAGAGAGAAATGAAGGGACATCTTTGAGGTAAGGAATTCTGAGTCTAAAACACGATTTTATGGTGTAAATACATAGATTAGAGCGGAAAACTCAAGGAATTAATAGACAAAAATGGTGATTAGGGCTTGAAACTTAAGAGAGCTAAAATGGGGACTTGAGGGGTCATTTGGACTCCGATTTTGGTGTTCTTTATATGTATAGACTCGTGGCGAGATAAGGAATCCGTTGATGGTAAATTTTCTGATTTTCTAGAAGTGGGCCCGAGGCTCGGGTTTTGCTAATTTCGAGATTTTAGCTATTTTTCGATTGCTTTCGCTCGGGTATTGTTTCATTGGCATATTGTGACGCATTCATTGTGGTTTTGATCAGATTCGACGCACGAGGAGGTCGATTCGAAAGGCAAGGGCATAGCGAGCTAGGATTTTGGCCGGCTTGAGGTGAGTAATAGATGTAAATGCTGTTCTGAGGGTTTGAAACCCCATGTTTGCACATCGTAGTGCTATATTGAGGTGACTTGCATGCCGGTAACGAGCGTGGGGTAGAGCACCGTTGGGGATTGTGACTTGGTCCGTCCCGGTAGATGAATATACTGCGTATTTGACTGAAATTTATTTATTATTATTTTAATTGAGCTGATTGCTATATTTAGGATTCGTGTCAATTGATTAAATCCTTCAGGGATTGTTTTTACTGGTTTCTTACCATTTCTACATATCATTGAACTCAGTCCTAGGATTTAATACTGTTTTGCAAACCCAGCCATTTTTCTCAAACTAGAAACTTAATTAATATTTTTAAATGAAGTTTGGGCTAAATATTTCTATATTAATGTGCCCGAGAGGCTTATGTGACTTTGGACTGAGTATGGGATCGGGCTGCGTGCCGCAGTGGCATGATATTGATATTGATATGAGGCTGAGGGCCTAATTGATGCCACGATATGGCTTATTATTGCGCTTGGGCTGTAAGGGGCCCCTCCCGGAGGCTGCACACCCCCAGTGAGCACCGTCGACGATAAATAAATGGAGCGGGCTGCACGACGCAGCGGGTACTGGAGAGTACCGGTCTATGTGTTGCATTGCATATTTTGATTGTCATTTACTTATTTATCTGTTGTGATATTTCTATAATTGTTTTCACTGATTTATTGATTTTATGCTACTGGATCCAAGTTGCTGTATTTATAGAATTACTTTGTGCCTATTCAGGATTTCTTATTCTCAGCCTTTATTTGTGTTTATTACTCACTGGGTCGGAGTACTCACATTACTCCCTGCACCTTGCGTGCAGATCCAGGTACTACTGAGGCTGAGTGAGGACTTCTCTGCCTATCATCATATCTGGGAGTTTCAAGGTAGTTGCATCTGACGTTCGCAGTCCTCATCTTCCTTCTATCCTATTTATTTTATTTCCGCATTTCTAGAGAACGATATGTAGTAGGTTGATACTCATGTATTAGAGGCTCAGACTTGTGACACCGGATTCTTCGGGCTGCGTAGTTATTTTATATTTTTGGGATTTCCGCATGTTTAGCTCTATTCCCAGATTTTTAGTATTTTGACTTAATATTTATCTGTGTTACTTAATTCATGAACTGGATAAAATTGTTAAGGTTATGTAATTGGTCGGGCTTGCCTAGCAGTGTGTTGGGCGCCATCACTACCGGGGTTGGGGTCGTGACACTGGAAAATATGAAGAATTTTAGAAATTGAATAGTGTTGGAACTTGATGGTATCGGGACCATATTTTGGTTCCAAAGCCCGGTACAGGTTTAATATAATATTTACGTCATATCTGTGAAATTTGATAAGAATCGGAGTTGATTTGGTATAAATCGGACCCTTGATTGAGAAAATAGAAATTTGAACTATCTTGTGAAATTCATGAATTTTGGGGTTAAATTCGTTGTTTAAGATGTTATTTTGGCGATTTGATCGCACGAACAAGTCTGTATGATATTTTTAGACTTGTGTACATGTTTGGTTTGGAGCTCCGAGGGCTCGGGTGAGTTTTGGATAGGCCCTGGAGTGTTTTGGACTTAGGAAAAATTGTTGCAGGTTTTAATTCTGGTGTTGGCCTCTGATCTCGCAATTGCGAGACCAGAGTTCGCTATTGCGAGGCCTGTCAGTGTGGCAATTGCGAGTAACTCATCGCAATTGCGAAGAGTAACTGGGCCAACAGTCTTCGCATTTGCGAAGTAAAAGGTGGGAGGGGACTGGTTGCAAGTGCGACATATTGGTCGCAAATGCGAAGGCAGCAAAAATTCAAAGGGTTCGCAAATTGCGAAGCCCCGAGCGCAATTGCGATAATTGCAGCCTGTTAAGTGAGATTTCAGACGGGATTTCAACTTCATTCTTCAAAATTTCGAACCCTAAGCATCCTGGGCGATTTTTCAAAGACTCAAACTTCTCCAAATCATAGGTAAGTGATTCCTAACTCATCTTCTTCAATCTAACTCATCTTTTTACATGATTTCACTTCAAAATCTAGGGTTTTTTCATGAGAAAATTGAGTGTTCTTGGGTAGAAATTAGGATTTTCGAATTTTGGGGATCTGGACCTCAAATTGAGGTTCGATTTCAAAACCAATTGCATATTTGAGTTCGTGGGTGAATGGGCAATCGGGTTTTGGTTCGAACTTCGAGTTTTGACCAAGCGGGCCCGGGGGACGGTTTTTGACTTTTTGGGAAAACATTGGGAAATTCATATTCATGCATTAGAATTGGTTTAATTAGCATTTATTGATGTTATTAAGTAAATTATGACTAGATACAAGCGGATTGGTGGTGGAATCGAGAGGTAAAGCGGTGGTTGAGTGTTGAAATATCCGTTGGCTCGAGGTAAGTGGTTGGTCTAACCTTGACTTGAGGGAATAGGAATCCCCGACGTATGTGCTATGTGAAATTTCATGTGCGTGGCGTATAGGTGTGGTGACGAGTACCTATGCGCCTCCAAATTTCCATTATTAGTTTGTTTCCCCGTTTCCTATTATACTATTTCTTGTCTTATTTGCTACCTGCTTAAACTGTTTCCATGCCTTAATTGCTATTTGATCATAAATGTTTCCATGCCTTAGTTGCTACTTAATCATAAATGTTCCCATGCCTTAATTGCTACTTGATAATTAATGTTCCATGCTCAATTGCTTCATGTTAACTGTTGTTCTCTTTGTTGAATTATTTAATTGTTTCATGTTAATTGTTGATGTTCCCATTGAGGTATTATTGGTTTCGTAGCTTTATTTTATTACTCCGTTGGCTTATATGGATTCATTGGTGCCTTATGGTGCAATCACAATAGAAAAAGTTCTTCTTGCCGGGAGAGTCTGATCTGTTTTCATGGGTGAAGTTTCATAATCGTAGCGATATTCCATTGTGTAGTTTGAAGCATGAGAATTGTGGAAATTGAGTTAACTTGTGAAAACACCTTGTATTTATTCTTTGTGATTGGCGTTGATATATACATATGTTAGGATCGGGTTGCACGCCGCAGCAAGGAGTAATAAAGGTAGACAAGTGGGATCGGGTTGCGCGCCGCAACAAGAGAAATAAGGGTGATATGCGTTGAGGAGTAATAAGGGAGGACAAGTGGGATCGGGTTGCGCGCCGCAACAAGGAGGAATAAGGGAGAATATTGATACTGTTATTGTTTATATGGTGGGATCGGAATGTACGCCGCATCAGTTATTGTTCTTGGCATTTATTTCTGTTGAAGTTATTACTGAGGTGTTGAAAATTCCCTAAGGATTGGTTATAGCTGAATACTAGTAGACTGGTTGGGTCCTGTGTTCTTTTAATGCAAATTCCGGTTACCTTTCATTCCGTACTTCTTTTCTGTATATTATAAACTGTTGCAGGTTATATATATATATATATATATTGTTATGCCCCGCCGTAGCCTCGTCACTACTTCGTCGAGGTTAGGCTCGGCACTTACCACCACATGTGGTCGGTTGTACTGATGCTACACTGTGCACTTCTTGTGCAGATTACGGAGCTAGTGGCGGACTGTAGTTCGAGGTTGCTGCCTTCAGTCCAGAGGAGACCCGAGGTAGTCCTGCAGGCGTCCGCAAGCCTTGGCATCACCTTCTATCCTGTTTTTCCTTTCTATTTTATCCATTTCCAAAGCAGATGTGTATTTCTTTGTTCAGGCTATTATGTGTAGTATTCGTAGATGGTCCGTGAAATTGTGACACCAGTTCTGGATGGAGTTTTATTATGATTTTGCAGTTGTATTAAGATAACTTATTAAATTCTGTCCTTTCATTTTATTCCGCTGATTTACTTATGTTAACTTGTAAATTGTTAAAAGATAAAAGGAAAAGACGAAATAATTTGTAACGTTGGCTTGCCTAGCGAGTACAAGCCATCACGATCCCGACGGTGAGAAGTTTGGGTCGTGACAAGAAGGGCCCTTCGAGACCCCCCAATATCTCCCTAGCAGCCTCCTTAATGCAATTCGCATTCGTGGTCTACATATCATTCGCGTCCCCACTGCTCCTCCATGCCCCAATAGCTAGCAGCTTATCCCCAACTCCTGGACACTGACCTTGGTCAATATTATTAATAATATTAATTTTTTTTGTTGGAAAAAATTGGAAGATTATGGAGAATAAAAGGTTTAGCTTGAGGCGTGTCAAAGACACTGTCCTTAAGGATATTTCGCCCACGTCGAGATGAATAATATTAGGCGTATCCCCCAGGATTCAACAAACTCTTCTAGTATAACTAGGAATAGAAACAACAAAGATTTATGAGAAGAAAACCCAGCACAAAAGAAAGAAGAAGAAACGTTTTTCTGTTTTTCATCCTTATACAAAATGACTACACAAAGGACTTATATAGTCCAAAAATTGAAACACCCATCTGATAAAAATCTAAGCCATAAAGGCACATTAAAATAACGTTCAAACCATAAGCAAGACATTATTGCTTTTCTGTTACAAAACCAAAAGGAATCATGAAAGACATTTACTGACATTTACTCTATTATGGAGTCAAATATATATCAGCTGATACTAACGTAACGAAACAGTCAAATGATTTCTGAATTAATGTTAGCAAATGATCACCATATTTGATCATTTCAAAGATAAAGAAAAATAACTGATTTTGATAGCCATTTAATGTTAATAAAATATTATGTTCAAAGTTATTCTAATTTGCTTTTACACAAATTAAAATATATTCAAATTGATTGGTCATATAAAGACCCATTAAAAGAATGAATCTAGACATCAATTTTAAATATTCTTTTTGAGATATTAAAATTAATATTATTTTTTAACAATCCCCCACATAGCTCAAAAAGAATAATATAATAAAAAATAAAAAATTTTGCTGGGTTTTCACAAATGAGCATAATGCATCGAATCTGGTGTCTCTTGGACTATGAACCAGACCTAGATAAAATAAGATTAAACTTACAGAACAATTGGTGAAGTTTAGAACTTCTATGAACCAAGAATTCTTTTGTAAGTTTAGTGTCTTACCTATCACATTATACCAGCACACACTTTGTTGTTTGTCGCGGTTTTGCGCTAATAGGCCATGCGCGCGCCTGGTTTTTATGAGTGCTCTAGAAATTTCGCCACAAATTTCATAGGAGCGGCCCCACTTCACACTCATATAGGTCCATCCATCAAGTGTATTCTGCAGCGCAATACACCACCTAAATTAGGCTATGGATTAGATTAAGAGTTTAATAACTCAACCTCCCATTCCTTGCAGTCTTGCACTATATATACACACATCATAGGAAGGGATATAATTTATAGTGCACATTTGATCAACTAATGACTTGTTATTACCCATATGAACCTACTTCATGGGATCTCCAATCACATAGGTTGGGTTACCATCATAGTTGATATAACTCAAATTGGCAAAAGTCCCATTCCCCTCGATGTTTCGGATATTAATTTTCTTCCCAAAGGTTTAGTCAGAGGATCGGCCAAATTTACTTCTGACTTCACATAATCTATGGAAATAATTCCATCTTTCAGCAGCTGCTTTATCACATTATGTCTCAATCGGATATGTCTACTCTTCCCATTAAAGGATTTACTTTTGGCAATGGCTATTGCAGCTTGGTAATCACAATGCATCGACACAGAAGGTGTCGGTTTTATTCCTAGTGGAATGCTTGCCAAAAGGTTCTTTAACCACCTGGCCTCATTGCCAGCTAATTCCAATGCCACTAACTCAGATTCCATGGTAGATCTAGCTATTATTGTTTGTTTAGCTGATTTCCATGCCACAGCACCCCCACCGAGGGTGAACACATAACCACTAGTGGATTTTGTCTCATCTGAATCAGAGATCCAGTTAACATCATTGTATCCTTCTAGTACAGTGGGAAATCCACTATATTTAATACCATAGTTCAAGGTACCTCTCAAATATTTCATTACTCTTACTAATGCAATCCAATGATCATGACTCGAATTTTGAGTATATCTACTCAATCTACACACAGCATATGCAATATCAGGTCTAGTAAAATTCATCAAATGCATTAGGCTACCAATAATTTGAGCATATTTATTTTGATCAACAGGATCTCCTTTATTCTTTTTTAACTGACTACTAGCATATAAGGAGTGCTTACAGGTACCACATTAAAATTATCAAACTTTTTAAGAATTCTCTCAACATAATGTTCTTGAGCCAACATCAAACTACTGCCACCTCTTATAATTTTCATGCCTAAAATAACACTAGCTTCTCCCATGTCTTTCATCTCAAAATTAGAAGACAAGAAAAATTTGGTTTTATGTACCAAATCAAGGCTAGAACTAAAAATAAGCATGTCATCCACATAAAGGCAAATAATAACACATTTACCATCTACACATTTTGTATAAACACATTTATCTACTTCAATTGATGAAAAATCATCATTAATCAATACTTGATCAAATTTTTCATGCCACTGTTTAGGCGCTTGCTTTAGACCATATAAATATTTTAGCAATTTACATACTTTATTTTCTAGGCCAGACACTATACAACCCTCAGGTTGCTCCATGTAAATTTCCTCTTCCAAATCACCATTTAAAAATGCAGTTTTAACATCCATTTGGTGAATAAAAAGTTTATAAATAGAAGCCAAGGCAAGTAAAACACGAATCGAGGAAATTCTAGTTACAGGAGCATAAGTGTCAAAATAATCAATATTTTGCTTTTGGGTAAAACCTTTTGCAACAAGTCTAGCTTTGTATTTATCAATGGTACCATCCGGATTGAGTTTCTTCTTAAAAATCCATTTACAACCAATGGGTTTAGCTCCCGGAGGTAAATCAACTAAAATCCAAATTTTATTTTGTAAAATTGAATTTAATTCTACGCCAATAGCTTCTTTCCAAAATGAGGCATCATACGAAGAAATAGCTTCAGAATATGTTAAAGGATCATTATCCACAAGATAAGTATAAAAATCATTACCAAAAGATTTTTCTTTCCTTGGTCTTTTGCTTTTTCTTAAATCCTCACTTTCAAAATCATTTTGAACAATTGGAACATGTGAAATATTATCACTTGGAATAATAGGAGCATCATAAATTTTCTCAAATTTTAAAGGAAAAATATTTTCAAAAAATTCAGCATTTCAACAATTGTATTGTTTTCAAGTACATCACTTTTAACTACTAAAAATCTATATGCTGCACTGCTTTCAGCATACCCAATAAACATACAATCACATGTTTTAGATCCTATTTTTCTTTTCTTAGGATCGGGTAACATAACTTTAGCAAGGCACCCCCACACTTTCAAATATTTCAAATTAGGTGGATACCCTTTCCATAACTCATAAGGAGTTTTACCTGTTTTCTTATAAAGAATTCTATTTTGTAAATGACAAGCAGATAAAATAGCTTCACCCCAAAGATTATCCGGGGCACCAGAACTAACAAGCATGCTATTCATCATTTCTTTTAAGGTCCTATTTTTCCTTTCCGCTATACCATTTGATTGTGGAGAATATGACGGAGTTATCTCGTGAATTATACCTTCTTTCTCACAATAATCATTCAACAAAATAAATTCATCACCTCTATCGGATCTAACTCTTTTGATTTTCTTATTCAATTGATTTTCTACTTCAGCTTTATAAATTAAAAACTTATCAAAAGCTTCATCTTTATTTCTCAACAAATAAACTTTTGTATATCTAGAAAAATCGTCTATAAAAGTCACATAATATTTTTTTCCTCCTCTAGTCATAGTTTGTTTCAAGTCTCCTAAATCAGTATGAATTAAACTTAACAATTCAGATTCTCTAAATACTGCAGCACATGATTTCTTAGTTTGTTTAGCTTCTGCACAAACTTCACACTTATCAATATTCGAAAAATTAATATTTGAAATAAGACCTTCAGAATGCATTTTTTAATATAAGATAAACTAACATGTCCTAATCTAGCATGCCATAAATTAAGGGAATCAATCAAGTAAGCAGAAGTACTAGCATTTTCATTGATAACATTGAGTACAAACAAGTCGTGGTTATAATAACCCTTGCCAACAAAATTATTATTCTTGGTCAACACGACCTTATCAGATTCAAAAGAAACCTTCACCCCCACTTTTCCTAATAATCCTACAGAGACCAAATTGGCTCGGATACTAGGAACATGCAACACGTCATTCAATGCCAAAGTTTTGCCAGATGTGAGTTTGAGAAGAACTTTGCCTTTTCCAAGAACTTGAGTAGTTCTTGAATCACCAAGATAGACAACTTCTTCTCCCTCCTCAACTTGGGTGTAAGACAGAAAGTCATTTTTGTTAGCACATATGTGCCTAGTGGAACCAGAATCTAACACCCAATCTTTCACATTGGCCACAAGGTTCACTTGGGAAACAACCGCAATAATTATATCATCCACTTTGGCTTCAGTCAAATTTACTTTAGCCTTAGAGGGATTGTCATTCCCAACTCTTTTTCGGCATTGAGCAATACAGTGGCCAAGTGTGCCACACACAAAGCAGTTGCCTTTTTCCTTGAAGGTTTGATTGTTGGTTTTGGGCTTATAACCATTCCTTTTATCATACCTGTTACTTGATTTTCTCTGACGGTTGTTCTCCTCCATAAGGCTGCTTCTACTAGCAATTTCTTTTACTTTGTCAACAACAACGTGCTTGCGGTTAAAATTATCTCTACCAAAAACAGCAACAGAAACAGTTGGTGCAGCAGGAGTAGTAGCATCAACAGCAACATTAGCAGCGTTATTCTCCATAATAACAACGTAAAATATCCTTAAGATTGTTGGAAAAAATTAGAAGATTATGGAGAAACGTATCAAAGACACTGTCCTTAAGGATATTTCGCCCACGCCGAGATGAATAATATTAGGCGTATCCCCAGAATTCAACAAGCTCTTCTAGTATAACTAGGAACAGAAACAACAAAGATTTATGAGAAGAAAACCCAGCACAAAAGAAAGAAGAAGAAACGTTTTTCTGTTTTTCATCCTTATTCAAAATGACTACACAAAGGACTTATATAGTCCAAAAATTGAAACACCCATCTGATAAAAATCTAAGCCATAAAGGCTCATCAAAATTTTAACGTTCAAACCATAAGCAAGACATTATTGCTTTTCTGTTACAAAACCAAAAGGAATCGTGAAAGACATTTACTGACATTTACTCCATTATGGAGTCAAATATATATCAACTGATACTAACGTAATGAAACAGTCAAATGATTTCTGAATTAATGTTAGCAAATGATCACCATATTTGATCAATTCAAAGATAAAGAAAAATAATTGATTTTGATAGCCATTTAATGTTAATAAAATATCATGTTCAAAGTTATTCTAGTTTGCTTTTACACACATTAAAATATATTCAAATTGATTGGTCATATAAAGACCCATTAAAAGAATGAATCTAGACATCAATTTTAAATATTCTTTTTGAGATATTAAAATTAATATTATTTTTTTAACAATTTCTACCCAGTTAAATACAACTACACTATCATACAACTTAAATATAATTTTACACAAATTTTATACAATATATCTTTTGTATCTCATTCGTATATATTTTGTATGTGGTGTGTGCTTCTTCCTCTCTAAAATTCCAATCAAAACTTACTCTCTTAATACAATTTTGATACATATTAACAACTTTATGTAAGAAGATAGTATTGATAACTTAAATATAAAACGATTCATACGTTATAATTTTTTAATTTATATATATATATATATATATATATATATATATATATATATATATATATAACTACAACAGAATACAATTTACATACAATTATAATACAACTTTACTACAATTTCATAAGTATATTGTATGTGATGTGTTCTTCTTCTTCGAGTTTCAATCTGAAATTCAGCCAAATCAAGTCTAATCTTCACCAAAACACCCTCAAAATTGAGATGTAAACTCTAAACAATATTGTCAATTGTTTGCAACAACATCCAATCCAAACAAATAATGGTTTTTGAAAATTCAAATTCGATTTCAAAGCTTCAAAGCTTTTTAATGGCTGTCAATGGTGGAGAGTCAAACACCTTCAAAATTTATTGATTGACAATTTCAATTTGAACACAAATTGTGCAACATGAAAGGAAATTGCTAAGTTAAAACGATTAAATCCATTGATGAATTCCATTAAAACTCTATACAACAAGAAAGCATAACAAAGCAGAGAACATCAAATGAAGAAAAATTGGGAGAAAAAACAGAGAATGAGAGTAGAGAGACGAAGAAAGAGAGAGAGAGAGAGAAAGAGAGAGAGAGAGAGAGAGAGAGAGAGAGAGAGAGAGAGAAAGAGAGAGGGAGAGAGAGAGAGAGAGAGAGAGAGAGAGAGAGAGAGAGAGAGAGATTGGGCAAGTATAAAGGGATAAGGAAATAACTGGTATTCCTTATTTAATTCCTAATATAAAGGGATACTCATTTAAAACTTATTTGTATATAATTGGTAAATTGTATATGACAATCTAATTAAATTGAAACATGAGTAGGAAGGGTAATAAGGTTTCAAATAGTGTATAGAAAGGTAAAAGCCCTATCTGCCAAAACTTTAACTTCTGGTTCTGGCGAATAAATAATCATTGAGTCCTCCTTTTTCCGGACAACACATAACAAGAGACCTGCCAACAGTCAAATAATTAATGAAGCTTAGAGATAGTTATTTCTATAATTAGTTTGTTTTGTTTCTATTTTTCTATCTTCCATCAATTTGTTTTCTTTAGTTATTTATTAGAGCAATTATGATTTGAAAGTTAATACGAAGCAATTGTTTAAATCTATTATGTCATAGCCTTGAGGCGCTTAACGGACCTTTAATCTTTTTGAGCTTTGGATTGGCAAAAGTTTGGTTATTGTTACTTTTAAATAATTCATTTTTTGTTGATAACTTTAGACCATCGTTCTAAAAGTTCACTAATTAGTAATTATCTGTGTATAGGTCGAAATCTATCTCAGAATATTTAGAGCAAAGTAATATCGAGAAAAGAGTCAGTAGAGGTCGATCAGGAAGCAGCGAGATCGGGGCCGAGGTGTCACGCCCCAAATTCGAGGGACATGACCGGCGCCCGACCGGATAGCCCCAGCCAAGCGAACCTGGATGCCTTTCCTAACCCACATGTTACCCCACGTTTTCCTTACTCAGATATTCCAAGGATTTGCCAAATAATTAGTTAAGAACACTTTTCAATTTACAAAACACATACATACTTACATAATAGTAGTGAAATCACCAACTCGTTACCAACGTATGAAAACACGGATTTACACAAGTTTCTAACCCACATCTACTGTCTACGGAGCCTCTAATAGTACAACAGGATAATATAGTATTAGCCGGTAACAAGGCTCCGGCTATACCTTACACAAATCAAAAATAAAACTCCGAAAACAAGCGGCCTGAGCCACGCAGGACCCCGAGAGGAACGGGGCTCACCAAAAAGCTGATGGAGGACGAAGGGGAGCTACGATCGGTGGACTGGAGTACCTGCTACGGATCCACCTACAATCATAACACGAATATAGCGCCCCCGGCAAAAGGGACGTCAGTACATTTGAATTGTACTGGTATGTATAACAAACTTTACCCAGAGTAACCTCAAACCATACACGAATAACAACAATAGAGGGAAACAACAATTGAATACACACAAGGAAAAACAATCAAGGCAAACAAGTTGACAATCTCTCCTTTTCCGCATCATCATTTCCACATTCTCAATTTCACAATGTTCTCATGTTTCATTTCAATAGTGATATCGATCACTTTCCATCCTTATTACCTCGGCCACCCTTATTACCTCGGCCACCCTTATCACTACAACCCTCACCTTATTACTTCGTGTTGCGGCGCGCAACCCGATCCCACCGAACAATCACAATTCATAAACAATAGCACAACAACAACAACAATTTACAAGGAGAACAGCAACAAGTTTCAGGAGATACGACAACAAATCCCAATAACAACAGCCACACATCTCAAAGAACAACAACACAACTCACACAGAGTTTATATGACTATCAATGCCATTTCCATCTTTTTCGACAGCCCGTTGTACCATTTAAATCACAGCAATAATTTTCCACAGCTAGCCACAAAGGGTGTTACCACAGTTATTTCAATATCACCAATTTTTCGATTCCTTTCCATCATTTATTCCACGGTTCTTACCACATAACACGTTCGCAATTACAACTTGGTTTATTGCCATTTACTTACACAACCATATCGGACGTCTTAACCAACAACGTTTAAGGCACAACTTTGACATGAATTCACAAATGGTTTACACAAGAAAACACATACTACTCACAAGAGTTCAACTTCACAACTAATCCATGAAGATATCACATACCAAGTATTTGGACACCAAGCATGGAGATTTTACAAAGGTTAAAGTTAGCCATACATACCTGGAGTTGAATCCCTTTTTAATTTCTACTTCCAATTCACCTAAAATCTAGCAACGGCAATATAGTGCACAAATTAATACTCGTAACTTAGAATTCAAGGTTCAAAACCACTACCCGAACATACTTAGGTTATCAATCCCTTCTTTGCATAAGTCTTTGCTCCCACCCAATTACCCCCACTAGGTTTTAGGTTTTAATAAATACGCATGCACAATTTTTGCTATTATTTCCAAGAACCAATGCATGAGACTCCCCCCCCCCCCTAATTTAAACCTGAAATTCAATGAAAAGGGTTAGGGATTTTACCTGCAAGAGAAAGGGGATGAAGATAAGTTTGAGATTTCCCGGCCCGGATAGCTTTGAAGAATCAAATTTTTGGAGGAGATGACTTTCTCTCTCAAGACCCTCTCTTCCTCTCTCTTATTTTGTGTAGAAGATCGTTAAAGAATGAGGGGTTCGGTGTTTTATTACAAAAAGGGGTCGGGTTTTAAAATTTAGAAAAATAGAAACCGAGCAAGATCTGCGATCGCATTCTGCAATCGCAGAGTTGAAATGCGGTCCGCAGATTGGACCGCAGAATTGCCCCCAAAACTTTGAGGATTCTGTTTGGGTCTGCGACAGGAATGCGGTCCGCATTCATGTTCTGCGGTCGCATAGTGCACCGCAGAACTGATATTCACAAAATTCAAAGGAGAATATGCGACGACTATGCGGTCCGCATATTTGTTATGCGATCGCATAATAGACCGCATTTTCAATATTAATTTTGACAACTCTACTGTTCCACTCTGCGGTAGAAATGCGGTCCGCATATCAATTATGCGGTCGCATTTTGGACAGCATCTTGACCTCAAGTTTTAACCAAACCACTGCTTCACTATGCGCTAGGAATGCGGTCCGCATACCGGATCTGCGACCGCATTCTTGACCGCATAATAGCATTTTCTGGAAAAATTGATTTCTTTTGATTTTTACAAGCTTAGATCAATACCAAGGCTCCGAACCGCGGCGAGCTTGCGAGCCGCGAAGAATTCTACACATTCCTAACACGTGTTCGGAGCCGACACCACAAGATTCTGGTTTATGAGCCAAAAATTTTACGGGGCCTCACACGAGGTGCCAACAATGGTCGAGGTCGAGCACCACAGACGGAGCTATAATGGCTAGTTTCTTTAGAATAAGACATTAAAGAGAATATTCCATTGGATATTCTCTGGACTTGTACTATTAAGGTTTGTTGGGGTATATCCCATATAAAGAGAAAAAGTGGAGGCATGTGACATTCACTTGTTAAGAACAGATCTCTGGTAAAGATTCTCTCAGATAAAGATACAAACACTGCCTTTTTATCAAGATTCTTGTTCATATTATTCCACATCTTTTCACCAGATCCGAGAATATTTCGAATGTTCTAGGATTTTCTATCACTCATCATTGTTAGGAGGAACAATCATCTAGTTCATCCTTTATTGGGTGAATCACTTCTCCTATTTACTTAAATGCTATTTATTGTTATTTATTGTCAATTATCTCTCCATTATTGCTCATACCTTTGGAATATTTAATGAATGCTATTGCCAACCCCCCACTAGATCTGTCTAATGTTAGCCGCATTCTTGGAACTCTCATCTAGAGATATTATCATTAACTAGATTTAATCCGTCATTATATAAGTATAATCGTTTTAACCGAAAGTTAATACGTTTTGGTCAAACAACGTGCATGATCATTTTTACATTCTGTTCTTTTTATACATTGATTACCTGTATGTAACATAAAAATTAAAACTATGACAATCAAAATGTGTATCTGTGCTGATTTATAAAATAAGTCTTAGTATTTGAGACCAACAGATACCAGCACACGAAAAGGTCACCAAATGTTCTCCAAAACATCCTAATTATTCTTACTCAATTTCCACACAAGTTGAGAACAAGGGCAACTAAATAACATATGTTCCACATTCTCATTCTCCAGAAGGACAAATTCAGACAACCCATCCCCCATTCTCTTAGCAAGTCATCATTTATGGGTAAAAAATGTTTAAGCTTATTTCAATCCCCAGTGTCCTAAGGAAATCCCAAAAGGATTTATGAATTGGATATTTGACAAAATTTCAATCACTACCGTTAAACATCTCATTTCCTAATATAGCATCCCAATTTTACCTTATACATAGTTCTTAGATTTTGTATAATGTCATATTAATCTATCTTCTGTAACCTGTCATTAACATTTTCCGGATCAAAAAGCCTATGTTATAACTCTTGTATTTTCCTTCTTGCGCACATCCTTATTAATTAATTCACATCCCTTTGTGCTTGAGCTACATTAGGAATAAACTCACGATTGATATCGAAAGATCCTCGTATACATTTACACTTTCTCTATTCATGACCCTCCACTTTAATCACTTAATCAACAATTCAAACCTCCAGAATATACTTCATCGTATCCAACATTTGGATGATTTAAGGCACTGAGGACTGAATTATTAGGAAATATTTGCTCTTCAGCACTCTTATAAACATGTAATCGAAAATACTATTTTTATAAGTAACTTATACTATTCATGAAATGATATTTGCATTTCATTTTCTTTTTTTAACTAAACCAACACCCAACTGAGTTAAAATGATGATGTATTCAAACGATGAGTTAGTACTGTGTCCGGCCGGTTTATGTGAACCTACCACTCGAAACGATGAGAAAATACGGTTATGGCGCAAAAACCTAACGATCTCCTGAAGATGACACCTTCGCTCCATCCAGAAAACAGACAATCTTTCCGCCATCCTCCGCCGCGTCCACCGCCACCTCCACCACCACTTGCCACCGCTAGTCCTTCAACAAACCCTAAAAATTTCGCTCCAATTCACTCCACAAATTCGACTTCATCATCATCATCCGCGTTTGATCAATTGCCCAAAAGGGTCACGAGGGACTTGGCCAATTTGTCAGATTGTCACGGCTGCCGTCTCCGAATCAACCACACTGATCCCAGCGACCGCCTTCAAACCCTAGACAGCGTTTGGCGGATAGTCCTTCTTTGCAAGAAGTGCATCAGGAGTGTTAATTCCGGCCAAACATGCCCTTACTGTTTCAACAACACGGCCGATTCTGATTGTTTCAAATGTAGCAGCTGCAAAAGGCGTGTCCACAAGGACTGTGTTATCAGGTATGGGAATTCTGCACCTTGGTCTTATTCTTCTAGGGGCTTAGAAGAAGAAGAAGAAGGGGTAAAGTCGGAATTTACGGTTTGTATAGATTGTTGGGTTCCAACATTCTTTAGGAAATCAATTGGGTTTTTTAAAAAGCATGTGTTAAAGACACAGAATTATACTAGTAGTGATGTTAAATCATTTGAAGAAATTACTAACTTTGAAGCCAAAAGGACAGTTGTACTGGCGCTGGAAGCGCAGTATAAGACTTTGCGAAAGGCTGTCGTGGCAAAAAATGCCGTGAACAATGCTAAGAATAAGAACAATGCATCGGAATTAGTTGCTTCCAAGAAGGATAAGGATAAAGTGTTGCTGAAAAGCAGTAGTATAAGCAGTGATGATACTAATGAAACTGAGGTTGTAAATGACGCAGAGTTGGCGTTTCAATTGCATCGCGCCATGAACAGCTCGCCACGAACTTCAAGAACCTTATGCCCTACGAATTCCAGCTATGTGGATACTCCAGAAATGCTGGAATCGAGCAATGTGTCCCGTAAATTGTTAGAGTTAGGCCAAACTCTCTCTAATGATCCAGGCGAGAGGCTTAAGGTGTACTCTCGCACTAGGTTAAAGGGAAAAGTTGGCCAGACTAGTTCAGAGACCCAGCCTTGTGTTATAGTGTACTCTCGCACTAGATTAAAGGGAAAAGCTGGCCGGACTATTTCAGAGACCCTGCCTTGTGTTATGGTGTACTCTCGCACTAGGTTGAAGGGAAAAGTCGGCCAGACTACTTCAGATGGCCCTCCTTGTGTTATGGTGTACTCTCGCACTAGGTTGAAGGAAAAAGTCGGCCAGACTAGTTCAGAGGCCCCACCACGTGTTACAATGAAGGAGCATGGTTCTAGTGTTGATTCTGATTGTTCAAAACCTGAGTTACTTACTTACAAGCGGAGCAGACTAAAGAGGAAGATGTGCGAAGAAAGGGTTGGTTTATCTGACCTTATTAAAGCGGAGCACAATCTTGGTGATGACTGTAGAGATTTTTGTGGTCTTCGAGTTTCTCAGCGAGAAGGTTCACAGCATAACTTGCATTTGCAGGATTCTATCACCTTGTGCCCCTTGAGTTTTGATGGAGATAATACTGTTGGCGAGATTTGTGCAAAAAATACAACGCAGGCTGAAAGCTGCATTGCGCAGGAGGACCGCTGTTTGTTAAAGTACAGCAAAAGGAAAAAATGCTCTGAGCCTGTATCAGATGTGCATGAAGATACGTTTCCTCATCCAACCCCTGATCCCGGCATACCTACAAATTGGTCCGTGGAATCCAGGACATCATCAAATGTCTGACATTTGAGCTAGTACTTGCGTAAGTGGTTCTTCGCCAGAAGTCTGAATTATACAGGTAAAAGGATTCATCATTCTCTTTGATAATCTTGTAGTACTTTTTATCTTGATCTATGAGTGCGTTGTTTATCATTTGTGAAATTCATTTTACCTTGCTCGCTTTTATTCGATTATTTCTCTGAGGCGGGACATCACATGCGGTGCCGAATTTGACTTAGTGACTTGTATGAACTACAATCTCTTTCGGTTTATTGTCTTTCATTTTTTTGGGCTGCTGATGCCCTTGATTGTGTCTGCCATTTGAAGTTGTTCTGAAGCTGTTAGATGTAAAACTGATAAAAACTAATGAGGGGAAAGGGAGTGGAAGTTGTGGTTGCGCCGCCAGTTACTTCCCTTTTAACGTATTGTTTCACCTAAGTTTGGATTGGGTATGCACGCGGAGTTTTGAAAATGAAATTTATCTTTTTGTTTTCCCTAGTTACTTCTATTTTAACGTATTGTTTCACCTAAGTGAAAGTGGTCACCCTAGACCATTGAGTGCTCTGGCTCGGGCCATTGACTTCATACACCCTACTTACATAGATTTTGCGAAAGATAGCTTTATCTCATCTTGATTGGTACCCGATCAGAATGCACTTTACACAAAGTAAAGGATATATGCTCCGCTCGTGGATTGACTGTTCTGGTTGCATCATAGGTTCTCTATCACTCTAAATATGGTCTTTTTAATTCCCGTCGTGTATGTACATTATCAGATATGGAAGAGTACTTAGGCTTAGACGGTGGTCCCGCTTTCTCAGTATAAAATGATTAAATTTCGAACACGCAATGTTTTACTAGGAAGGACATGAGAACTAATCGACAAGGCTATTTACCATTTTCAGTCAGATCTTGTAATCCTTACAATTACAATGTACTAAGCCATTTCCTTCAAAAACTGATGAATTGATATCTTACAATTAGAAAGATGTTTGGAGCCATAGTACTATCTTTAGATTTTGGATTCGGCCAAATCTAAATAGGCTTGTCTAGCTCACATTATCTTTG
Organism: Nicotiana attenuata; assembly: GCF_001879085.1. NCBI lineage: Eukaryota > Viridiplantae > Streptophyta > Magnoliopsida > Solanales > Solanaceae > Nicotiana > Nicotiana attenuata. The sequence goes on along the minus strand of NW_017670727.1, from coordinate 170,753 downwards.
CAAAATCCTAAATTCCTTTTACGAATTGATTTCTGCAGTGGACAGTCAGTTCAGCTACAACAACTTTTCTCTTTTCGACCAGTTGTTTTTTCTTCCTCTTTCCTGTTACTTGCTTGCTATTTCCTTTTCTGGACACTTTTGAGCATACAACACTGATGATACAGTTATAATTATTTACAGACCGTATTCTAGTATAAAAAGTTGAATTGCTTGGAACTGTTTCAAGTATGGTGCGATGCGTCACATCAAATTGAAATCCGACACAAACTTGAATAGTTAATATACTTATTCTGTAAGGAAAATGAAGTCCATTATCTTCATGTCTAGTGAAAAAGCTTCACCCGTATTGGTAAGTGATAACTAGATTTCAGATTCGTAAGGCTTTGAACCTTTTTTTGATAACTGAGAATTCCCCGAGGGCAAATAGCGCAAGGTTTGAAACTCGGTGGATGATGTGCCCGCCTCTCGACCCTTTTCCACTTAAATACCAAGCTTTTGTGTTTGGTAGGTCGAACGCGTGATATGCGTCTAACCCACACATTAGGCGCTGCACTTTTACTACTAGACCAAAGCCTTGGGGGCAAAGGCTTTGGATTTTAAAGCGTGTCTTATTTTTGTGGATAATATATAAGAGGTGATTCCCTCATAAAGTTCAGAATCCTAGAATGAAAAAGCAGCTTCCTCGAGAGATGCAATGAAGATATTAATGAATAGTGATATCGTTCATAAAAGGTGACGTAAAAAAATCTTTCATTAAGCAGCTTCCAAGAGAGAACTTCATTACTATGATATCATACTCATCTGTGCACCTTGGATCAAATAGAATATGTAGCAGGGGAATCATGTTATGTTAAATATGCACTTCTGATGTTCATGTTTAATGTACACAGTGGTACAAAATGGATAAAATTTGCTGTCAGCAAATCGGAAGTATAGGTTGTTTTCCAGTTCTCCTTTTCCGGGGGCGGGGGAGAGGGATTGTTTTTATGTGTGTTGTCTTAGTTACAGAAGGAGAGAGAGAGAGTATGTCAAAGGAGAGCGTTTATCCTGCTAAGCTCATAGGTTATATGCATTTGTAAGCTGGCTTGTGATAAGGCTTAATAGGTGCTAAACCTCATATCTTAGTAGACCAGCCTCTTATTGAATCAAAATATTGGTGGTTTTGATGAGCATTAACTCTTTCGTTCTCTTTATTTTTACAAGAAATAGTTTTTGGGAACTAGATTCCCTTTGGAGTTTGTTTTGTTCGAATAAATGAATGCGATAATACAGGGCATTTTTTAACCCATCAATATATCATAAGGATATTTGAGAAATTATGGATGAAAAGTAGTGCATTGATCTCTTGACAACATTATTCACTAGGTTTTATCTCTAATTTGCATTTGATTTTTGTTTCTGGCAGGAAATTACACCTGTGAATAACTACCCGATATCAGATACTGTACTGTAATGTAGATGAATTGTTTTTTTCTTCATAAAGAGTACATTGTATGGAAAGTTGCTATCTGTGTTGTTGAAGTTAAAGAGGGTGGTCATGAAGTGAATTTTTTATGTGCTTGTACTTATCAGAATTATAGAGAATATGCAGTGATAATTCAGAATGTAAAACAAATTAAAAGGCAGAAATAGATACCGACTTTTTAAGTGATGGTACTAAACATATAGCTAAACACGAGAATAAATAAATTATGGTCTTGCAGTTGTAAAGCAACTTAACTAGAGACTGCTAACTAGTTCGATAATTTTTTGGAATTTATACCTCCTATAGCAAAGGTTAACACCTTATTTATTTTAAATAAATATATTCTTGTTCTCTCTGGCCTTCCTCCTCTCCAACGCCTGCATGTAGAAAGAGAGATCCCTTGCACAATCATCATTCAAATCCACTCCTACTTGCTCCTCCTCCTTGGCCTGTGACTCCAATCCAAACCATCAGGCCAACCGATATCTTTCAGCTTGTCAAATAAACCATCCCAGTTATATACAGCATTCTTTGAAGGTTCAGCCAACTTTACAACTTGCTCATCTTCTTTTTCTGATTCCGTTTCTGGTTCGTAATCCTCATGCTCTGGGTTCATCATGCCCAATTCATCCGCAACTATCATACTCTCACACTTCCTGGTGAGAACAGAAAAAGGATAATATTAGAGATATCGACTAACTAACTCTTTCTATTTGTGCTACATATTCTATGTGAAGCTCAACTAAAGGATGAGGGTTGATGAAGGTCGAGTACAAAAGTACGACTTGATAAATTCAGCTGCACTGAATTCAAAAACCTGTCTTACATATTCTTATTTATGAAAAGGGTATAATTTGAAGAATCCATTGTTTAGCCACTAGAAAACATAACCAGATGTTTGGAATTTACAACTGAAATTGAACTTTGCCAAATTTCAACGCAGGAAGCCAGGAACTGAACACTAACAATACAACAATAACAACTTTTTATTAATACAAGTAACGAAAATTTTACTTTTAACAAACCCGTAGATTTTCTTTGTTTTCGTTTTCCTTTATTTCGCTCCAAATTTGCAAGGATTTTGGTTTTCAGCCATTATCACGAGAGAAGCTAATAACACTGCAAATTAATCAGTAAATATCACAAAAAGGAAACACACAATTATTAAGGTTTCCTTAATTTCACCCACCAAAAATCAACGGAGAAATAAGAGACAGAATGAACTTACAACAAATGGAGAATTCGAAAAGAGATGGAGAGACAAACTCCCGAGCTCTTGGGACAAGGCTCTAGGGTTTTGGTCTTAAATAAAATTGGTGGGATAAAAAGTCTAAAACCAAAATTTTCCTAGTTACTTATGAATTTATAAAATATTCCATAATCTAAAACTTTTATTAGAATTACAAATTCTACAACAAAATATAAAAGATACACTCTAAAAATATGGTAGATTCCCTATTAATGAGGAATCTTATTTTGAAACATATCCTTATTTGTCCCTAAAAATTCTTCAATTATTAATATTGATTACCACTATAACATCCACTTGCCTTAATCATCCTGAGTATTATACATCAATCAAACTATATCCCCTTGTATTATGCATCAATCAATTTATATTTTCCTACACCAGTATAACTGCATATGATATAAAGAAAACATAAAGTCAAATAACAACCTGAAGTTGGCAGGTTCTCCAGGTAAAAGAAAAAGAGGAAGAACAAAAATGCAGAATTTTCATGATTAGAAAAATTGTGACAACATTAATTCATAATTTATGTGCTGTGAGGGGTAGCAGCCATAAAAACTGGAAAATTCTTGGTACTTTATTCTTACCTCCAACAACAATATAGAAAAGTAAACCACGGTATCCACGAAACAAAAGCCATATATAATATAAAAGAAAATTTGTTTACGCACTTCTAATAAGAGAATGTAAACTTAAGTAATAAGTCCCTACAGGTCTACCTAGCATAGAAGTACAGTTCATTATCCCTTAAAATGTGTTCTGGGATGTATATTACTAGAGCTCAAAACTAGATTGTATGTCCTTAAGAAATGGAAATGTTGGAAAGTTCTATATTAAAAACACTACAGCATTGAAGAGGGAAAGAAAACGCACATCAAGTAAAAAACTCTTATTAAAGTGAAGGCAATTTTTCCAAGAAAAGCATCATGTGTTACCTGCATGATCATACTCCGTCAAGTCACAAAAACATTCTGCTGCTGACTGAAACCTTCCAGCAGAATAAAACTTGTCAGGACTCTCACATAGTTTGGTGCGCGTCTTTTCAGGATGTGAATCGCGAATCCGCTCAGCAGCTGCCCTCAAATTAAACTAGCTGCCTTTGCACTTTCCTCCCACATCTTTTCGCCTGCTTTTTCAAAACACATGCTTTCCATCTCATAGCTTTTGTCCCAAAAGAGCTGCATGATAACATCAAAGCACTTTATAAGGGCCAATTAATATCAGAGGTACATATTGCAACACAAGAATGAAGTTTGAACATATGAATAGCAATTGAACAAGGTAAATCAGCTTAACCTTCAGTCCTAGTGACTTCCACAATTCCGGAGTGCTTGAAGTTTGCATAACTTGTGCAAGTGAATCATCTATCTCCTTTATATCCACTAGACACGAAAGTCTCCAGTATTCAAATTGAACATTGCCTTGGAATATTCTTCTAAACTTTCACATATCCATAATCTTTGCCTTGTTCGAGTGATAGCAACATAAAGCTGTTTTAGTTCAGAGCACAAGACACTGTGTCTTTCTGCAGAGAAACTTGGGAGGGCTTCTTCAGTAAACCTTGTTCTGTTGAGATATATGATAATGTTGTTACTTAGTTTTGGCTTGAGCCTCTTATTTTTACTTTGGGCCCAGAAGCCCACTCTTGTATTTATTTCTTACATTAGCTAATTAGGTGGTTTTAATATAAAACTGGGCTGAGTCCATCTCAGATTGGCGGTTGTTATTGTATTAAGAGAGATATTTTCATTTGTTCATTTTAACAAAAATATAGAAGCTTTCTTTTTCTCTTTCAACGACCCACAACAACCCTAAGTAGTTTTTCATCGGTTTATCCTCAATCCAAACTTTATCATGGTATCAGAGCCCAAATTTGGATAGATCGGGTGATTACTTCTCGTTCGATGTTACCCTTGTGTAATTTCGTCGAAGTTTTGTTGTTCCGCTGTTGTCCGTTTCTTTTGATGATTTCCGACGAGTTTCTCCGATCGCGGCATTGGGATTAGAGTGTTTCCTGGTGGTGTTTGCTCGAGTTCCTGATTAGTCGAACTTTCCCCTTTTTTTGTGTGGAGCTTCGTCAACCTATGGTTTTGGTGATTTCTGCAGCTGCACATTCAGTTAGGGTTAGATCGTGTCTTCGTCATTCATTCTTCTGGATACCAAGACCGTTGTTCCTTTCGGCTGAGAAGGAAATTGGTAACCCTAGATATCTCAATTTGTTTTTTTTTGTGTAGATTGCACGTGTATTATTCTTTGCTAATTGTGTACAAAATGCCGGATGATAATACTTCTCCCCAGTATTTTCTACTTCTCGACCTACAAATTCTCATTCTGTATTTCATGAAGATGATTATACCCGCCCCTGTCATCCCTTCTATGTACATTCATCTGATGTGTTGAGTTTCTCGTTGGTTTCTGTCCTTTTTGAGGTACTAGATATTGGAGTTGGAGACGAACTATCTTTGCGGCTTTGTCTGTTATAAATAAGTTGGATTTCATTAATGGATCCTTAGTCAAACCTCCTGACAGTTCTCCCGTGGCGAGATAGCGGCAGATGTGTAATGATTTAGTCGTCTCATGATTAACTAACTCCCTGTCCAGAGATATTGCTCGTAATGTTGAGTACTCTGAACTTGCCAAAGATATTTGGAGTGAGTTGGAGGAAAGATATGGTCAGGTATATGCTGCAAGAGTGTTTAAGCTTAAGAAAGAACTAGCTCATATCTCACAAGGTTCACTTGATATTGCCTCTTATGTTAATAAGATGAAGCAGTTGTGGGATGAGATTGATGCCTTGTCAATTAGTAGAGTCAGATCTTACAGCAATTGTGGTTTTAAATCTAACTACCAGAGGGATGATGATGTCCAAAAGGTATATCAATTTTTGATGGGTCTAAATGATCCATATGTACATACTAGAAGCAACATATTCATGATTAAACCATTTCTTTCTGTGAGCACTGTCTACAGTATACTGTTGTCAGATAAGAAACAGAGACAGGTCTCTACCTCTCCTCAATTTCTCCCTAGATCTGCTTCTTTCAATGTTGGGGTGTCTAAACAGGGGTTTCCTTCCAGAGTTATCTTTGATGTTCACAAATCCCCTCTCTACAAATACTGTAAGAAGGCAGGTCTCCATTGATAAGTGTTATAAATTACATGGGTATCCCCCTTATTTTAAGTTCACTAAGGGGTCTGGCAGCAGAAAGGCTGCAACTCATGTTGAAGTGGCTTCTCCTGGTCCTCCTGCTACTGTGGATCCTACTATGGGTCCTGAGTCTGTCAAGTCAGAAGTGGTTCCACTATGGGTCCTGAGTCTGTCAAGTCTTCTGAGTCTGGTAATATTTCAATGGTTTCTGGTCTAACTCAAGATCAATTCTCCCAGCTGATGATGTTATTGCAACAGTCTCATGTTTCTGCTAACTCCTCCTCTGCTCCCACTCCTATGGCTTCTGCTAACTTTGCTGGTAAGCTATTATCAGAAAGTGTTTTGCTCAAGTCATGCATTCTTTCACAAGTAGATAGTTTTATTTGGATTATAGACTCTGGAGCCTCTGGTCATATGACCTCACACAAAGATTTACTCTTTAATCTACAAACACTACATGTGCCTTGTCTGGTTTCCCTTCCAAATGGTTATAAGATAAAGGTTCAGTTAGTAGGATCCTTGACTTTATTTTCATATTTCATAATTCATCATATTCTTTATGTTCTTCTTTTCAATATAATCTCATCTCTGTTCATAAGTTGTTAGATCAATACAATAGAATTATTCTGCTTACCAGAACTCTTTGTGCTATACAAGTCCCTTTTCTGAAAATGCCTCTGGTTCTTGTAAACTGGATCACAATCTCTACAAGCTCCTCCTACCTCCTGTTGCTTATGCTAGCACCACATGCTGCGCTTCTTGTACTGTTAATTCTCCTATTGTTTCCCCTGTCTGTGATTTTGTTGAGATATATGAAAATGTAAAGAATGTTACAAATATAAATGTTGTTGCTTCTGATGAGACATGTAATACTGATGCAAATATGAATAACATCAATAAATGGATGTAGTTTGGAATTATAGACTTGGGCATATCCCTTTCTCTAGAATGAAACACATTTCCATGCTTGGCTCACAGTTATCTTCTAAGCAATCTTGTTCTTTCCCAATATGTCCACTAGCCAGGCAAACTAGATTACCATTTCCTGATAGTAGTATAGAAACCACAAAACCTTTTCAGTTAATACACATTGACACTTGGGGACCATATCACTCACCAACATACAATGGCTCCAAATATTTTATAATCATTGTTGATGACTTTTCAAGAGCTACTTGGACTCACCTATTGGGAGCCAAAAGTAATTCCTTTGGCCTTTTAAAGGCTTTCATTGCTATGGCTGAAATCCATTTTCAATTAAAAGTTCAAAATGTGAGAAGTGACAATGCTTTAGGGCTGGGATCCAACACTTTTGGGTCCAAATTCTTCTCTGAAAAAAGGATATTGCATCAGACATTATGTCCTCATACTCACGACAGAATGGAGTTGTAGAAAGGAAACACAGACATCTCCTGGAGACTGCAAGAGCCCTTCTCTTTCAATCTGGTCTCCCTATTAGATTCTGAGGAGATTGCATTCTAACTGCAACATACTTGATAAATAAGTTTCTTTCTAGTCTATTAAAGGACAAAAGCCCTTATGAGATCTTATATAACGAACTCCCAACATATTCCTATCTTAGAGCTTTTGGATGTTTGTGTTACTCTACCTTTCCAAAACCTCATAGAGATAAACTGCAACTCAGAGTTGTTCCTTGTGTGTTTCTTGGATATCCTTTTGGAAAGAAAGCCTATAAGTTGTATGATTTGAAGAATAAAACTTGCTTTGTCTCCATCGATATTATATTTCATGAACATATATTTCCTTTTGTTCAATTTGGCTCTGTTTCTCCTACCATGTCCAACTTACCATTTTCTGCCTGTTTTGACCACTCTTCTAAGTAGAGTTCCTCTTCAATTCCTGATTACTTCTCCCTTGCTCCACCAGCTGTACATTTTGGATCTCACAATTCATTTCCATAATTATCTTGATTCTAAAGTGCCTGTGAATACTTACCCTTCTTCTCTTGATTCCCTTTCTTCTCCTGGTTCCTCTTCTTCTATTCCTGATTCTGAATCCCCTCATTTAAGGAGATCCTCCAGGCCTCATAACCCTCCTTCTTATCTGCAGCATTATGTCTGCACCCTACCATCAGATTGCTCCAGGCCTGCTAATTCAAATGTTGTGTCTACTTCTAGTGAACATCATGTATTTGAGGATAATACTTATTCTCAGGCAGCATTTATCCCTGAGTGGCAGGATACTATGATAAAAGAGTTTGAGGCATTGAAGGCTAGTGGAACTTGGGATATAGTTGAGTTACCCAAAGGCAAAAAGCCAATTGGCTACACATGGGTATACAAAATTAAGTATAAAGTTGATGGGAGCATAGAAAGACATAAAAGCAAGACTTGTCGTGAGGGGTGATACACAAGTTGAAGGAATAGATTTTCATTGAACATTTTCACCTGTTGTTAAAAGGTCTACTGTCAAAACTTTAATTGATGTAGCTGTTAAAAGGAAATGGCCATTATTTCAGCTAGACGTTAATAATGCCTTCTTGCATTGGGACTTAGATGAGGAAGTTTTCATGAAAATTTCACCCGGTCTTTCTGTTTTTGCTGGTACACAATTAATTTCATGTCCTTCTCCCCCGACTTCTCTGGTTTGCAAGCTAAAGATATCTTTATATGGCTTGAGACAAGCTTCAAGGCAGTGATATGCCAAGTTGTCTCAATCACTGTCTTCTAGAGGGTATGTGCATTCCTTAAATGACTATTCCCTTTTCACTAGAGGTTATGGTAATGCATTGGTGATCCTAGTGGTTTATGTTGATGACATCGTCATCACTAGGACTGATTTGTGTGAAATTTATGCTGTGAAAACCTTCCTCCATGATTAATTTAAAATTAAGGATTTAGGCCAACTTAACTATTTTTTTGGAATTGAAGTTTTGTATTCTGAAGGTGGTGTGTTGCTTCATCAGAAAAAAATTGTGCATGATTTGCTCACAGAGTTCCACTCTTTTGATTGTTCTTTAGTGGTGTCTCCTCTTGAAATGCATGATAAATTGAAAGTTGAGCAGGGTGATCCTCTGCCTAATCTTGAGACTTACAGGTGTCTGGTGGGTAAACTCAATTTTTTAACCCATACCAGACCTGACATTTATTTTACTGTACAACACTTAAGCTAGTTTATGCAGAAGCCTTGCCTTCCTCACATGCAGGCTGCTTTCCGTTTACTCGGGTATCTTAAGGTTACTCCTGACTTTGGAGTTTTCTATAACACCTTCTCTAACCTCTCTCTCAGTGTTTATTATGATAGTGACTGGGGGTCTTTCCCAGTAGGAAGTCTACTGGTGATTTTTATATTCTGCTGGGGGAAAGTCTAGTGAGTTGGAAGTCAAAGAAACAATTTGTGATGTCTTTGTCTTCTGCTGAGGCTGAATATAGATCTATGAGTAAGGCCACTGCTAAAATTACATGGGTTTTGCAGGTGTCTCTCTGATTTTGGCATTACCAATTCTTCTCCTGTTAGTTTGTTTTGTGACTACCAGGCAGCGATACACATTGCTAAGTACCCTGTCCTCCATGAGCGCACCGAACATATTGAATTGGACTACCATTTTGTTCGCACCAAGTTGAATGAGGGACTGCTTCCAGTGCAACTCAGCTCGCTGACATGTTCACCGAGCCTTTGGGTGGAGATATCCATCATCTGTATCTTCACAAGATGGGGGTTGTCTGACCCTCCAACTTTTCGGGGGGTGTTGAGATATATGATAATGTTGTAACTTAGTTTTGGCTTGGGCCTCTTATTTTTACTTTGGTCCCAAAAGCCCACTTTTGTATTTATTTCTTACATTAGCTAGTTAGGTGGTTTTAACATAAAACTGGGATGAGCCCATATCAGATGGTCGGTTGCTATTGTATTGAGACCGATATTTTCATTTTGTTCATTTTAACAAAAATATAGAAGCTTAATTTTTCTCTCTCAACGACCCACGGCAACCCTAAGTAGTTTTTCATCGATCCATGCTCAATCCAAATTTTATATAAGTACTTTCTATGTACTTATATACTTCTCTCCAATAATTTTTAAGTGGTGCCGACCAAAAAAAATTGTACAGCACTACATCCTACAAAAGATCAAAGAAGGAAATAAGACAATAAAGGAGAATTCAATAGAAAAGAGAATGAGCTTCAGTAGAGGATGCAATCTAATCAGCATGTTTTTAGTTTTTGTGTTCTATAAAGGACGCATTTGTAAGTCACCGTTGTTTGCTACTCAAAAGTTGTTTGAGATACTAGTTTGTTTGGTCATCCCTCTTACCAGAAGCGAATTCTTCGTTGATACCCATTTCACCACTCCCAAAAGTGAACTTACAATCCTAATGAGCCAAAAAATATAGCCTCAAATGAACCTACACCCAAATCTCCTATTTGCATTGCAACTGTTCGGTCAAATGAACTTCATATAAGTATATACTGATATAAATTCATCAATAACCTTCATATTAATAGTACTTTATGAAGTACTTGAAGTATAGACTTTACGCATGACATCAATTTTATGCAGTTTATCTACTATTGCACAATGAAAAATTTAACACTATGATGGCACTCACACATGCACATTGGCTTTGAAACTCAAATGTAGGCAAAAATTTGTGGGAAATGGTGAGTAACACATTACAAAATAAAATCCAATATAGTGTCTTGCCTGACTTCTTTATTTGCCTTGATAAAGATGCATCTACTAGGTCAACCAACTAATCAGCCTTCCATGCTTCAGTCCTAAGCTAGTTGGGATTGGATGTATGAATCTATATTTGTTTCCAATACTAAATAGTAGTAACTATCTTTTAAAGCAAATTACGGATTCTCTAGACCTCTGATCTCTTACAAGACGAAAAATACTTCAGCAAACAAAGGACCTAATATAAGTGCAACATAAACCTTAATAAAGCCTAGATAGTATTGCCAAAATAGATCATTGCTTCCACTATGTTCCATTCTTAACTAAGCCCCGCATTGATTTCAAAGATACTTGTAACTGCAAGGTAAGACACAAAGTCACAGGTGCTTCATTCGGATCCTTTAAAAAATCGGGAACTTGTTAGATTCCGAAACAACCTTTCTTTCTAATATTCATATCTCGGTCCATGCATAATTAGGATTAAATACGAGGGGAGAAGGTTGGGGAGTGGATAACTTCTTACTCAAGCCTCTGAATAGCATGAGTCAACAGGAGGGCTAAAATTTCGACTAAGATCAGTTGGGTCAAGATGGGCTAAAATTTCCAATCTGCCCAACTCTTATTAAACTTTAATTAATATGTGTTATTTTCATATAAATTATATAATTACTTAATAAGACTTCTTTTTTCTTTTGTTGTGGTCATATACAACACATCACAAAAAAAAAACATTTCTAAGATATTTTGACAAAGTTACTCATGGATCAATTTGGGCTAAAAATTTGTCCAACTTTAAATGGGTTGAGATGGGTTGGGTCAAGATGGGCTAAGTTCAATAAATAGGCGGGTCAATAGCCAACCCAACCTTGGGCGGGTTTGGTCGGTCATTTGGGCTTGGGCCAAATTTTACAGCCCTACAAAAAATAGAGGAGTTAATTGATATTAACAATTGAAATCCCAAGAATATTAATAAATAAGCAAACCAAGGACTTGTCAGAAACTCCAAGCCTTTGCATTCAACAATAGTCAAAATAAGAGCTTTCCTTCCAATAATATCAGAGACTTCCTTCTTTGCATGGTAAACACTCTATTTCTGCCAGGGTCCCTGTTGTCAACCCTCCTTTTATGTGACAAACTATTTCTGTAAACACTCTAGACGGATCAAGTTTCTTGGTCAATTTTTTATTGAAGCGAGGCCAATACCAATTATAGAAACGATCATAATTGACCTCCTTCTCTCTGATGAGGATTTGTAGGGGAACTAATGTCAAGTTGAACCTTTCGAAGCAGGAAGGCCCGTTCCATCTAGAATCAACAGGAACTTTTGAAAGGTAATGAAAAGGGGGTACTCTTCGTCTGGGATGCCAATAAAAGAATTTGGCTGATCACCCTAATTGATTTTTGGGATTCCATCGAAATTATTACCCAAATTAGTTTCTAGTGTATTACTACAAAACCTGCACATTGAGTCAAAATATCAATTTTTAAGAATTCCTGGAGCCAAAATGCTTGACTTACAAAAAAAAGGAAATATCAATTTTTTAAGGATCTCTAGAGTCAAAATGTATGACTTTAAAAAAAAGGGAAGAAAAATTTAAAAAACACTCTCCAAGTTTATTTTTATTACACTAATCTCCCTAATAATAATAATTCTAAGACCGTAACATTACTCTTGTTGTATATCCAAGAAATATATTAGATTCTGCAAGGTAAGACACAAAGTCACATGTGCTTCATTCGGATCCTTTAAACAATCGGGAACTCTTTAGATTCAGAAACAACCTTTCTTTCTAATATTCATGTTTTGGTCCATGCATAATTAGGATTAAATACGAGGGGAGAAGGTTGGGGAGTGGATCACTTCTTACTCAAGCCTCTGAATAGCATGAGTCAACAGGAGGCAAAGCTTGCTTCATTACTTAATGTACATCCAGAAAGAGGCTAGCAGATGGGTTAAGTAAACAATCCGTGTGGTTACAAATAAATAGGGGTGTCAAATGGGTGGTTTGGTCGATTTTGAGCGAGTCAAAATAGATTGAGTCAATAATATTTGACTCGCCCAAGAATTACTTGGGCTAAGATGGGTTGTGTCAAGATGGGCTAAAATTTTCAACCCGCCCAAGTCTTATTAAGCTTTAATTAATATGTGTTATTATCTTATAAATTATATAACTACTAAATAATACTTTTTTTTTCTTTTGTTATGGTCATATATAACACATCACAAAAAAAAAAAAATTAAAGATATTTTGACAAAGTTACTTGTGAAGACCCCAACCCGTCGTCTCATGTATTACAGCCCTGTTTCTCCCATTTATTACTCTTTCATGTTTTATTATCAGCAACGGGTGAGTTAGAGTTGAATTGAATTGGTTTGGATAGGAAATGAGACACTTAGTCCCTTTAAGGAAGGTTTGGGTTGGAAAAGTCAACCGAACGTTGACTTATTAGTTAGAGGGCTCGGATGTGAATTCCGGTGATTCGGTTAGCATCGGGAGGTGATTTGTGACTTAGGAGTGCGATCGGAAGTGATTTTGGAGGTCCGGAGTGGAATTAGGCTTGAATTGGCAAAGTTGGCATTTTGACGAATTTCGGTGGATAGGTGAGATTTTGATCCGAGGGTCGGAATGGAATTCCGACAGTTGCAGTAGCTCCGTTAGGTGATTTTGGATATGTGTGCAAAATTTCAGGTCATTCGGAGGTGTTTTGGTCGGGTTTCTGATCGAATGCGTAATTCGGAAGTTTTTAAGAAACTTAGGCTTGAATTCGATGTGATTTGATGGTTTTAGCGTTGTTTGATGTGTTTTAAGGATGAGAACAAGTTTGAATGAGGTTTTAGGATGTATTGGCATTTTTGGTTGAGGTCCCGGAAGCCTCGGGGTGAATTCGGGTGGTTGAACGAGAGGTTTTGAGGTGTGTTGCAGGTCTGTTGCTGCTGTCATCTGGTATTTCCGCTTCTGCGGAAATGGACCGCAGAAGCGGGCGAGCGATCGCAGAAGCGGCAAGGTGTGGGTTAGGGTAGTTCCACATAAGCAGAAGTTGGTCACTTCAGCGGGTCTGCATAAGCGGACATTGTACCGCAGAAGCGATTTTGAGGGAACCGCAGAAGCAGGGTTCGAGTCGCATAAGCGAAGTCCGGGTTTTTAAGTGAAGACCGCATAAGCGAATTTTTGGCCGCAGAAGCGGTCCCGCATAAGCGGAAGCGGGACCACATAAGCGAAAATCGCTGTTGACAGAAGGGTTTAAAATATTATATTTCATCCGCGAACAAGAGGTAGTTTCCACCATTTTTAAGCGACTTGGAGAGCTCTAGGCGAGGATTTTCGAGGGTTTTGACTGAGAATCAATTGGAGGTAAGTCTCTTGGCCTAATTATTCGAGTTCATGGTAGAAATTACATGAAATTGTGGAATTTCATCAAAAACGGGTCAAGTTAGGGCTTGGAAAGCTGTGATGTAAAAATGGATTTTTAAAGGGCATTTGAACTCCGATTTTGGTAAAATTTGTATGTGTGGACTCGTGGCGAGACGAGGAATCCAGTGATGTAAATTTCGTAATTTTTCGAGAAGTAGGCCCGGGGCTCGGGTTTTGCCAACTTCGTGAATTTTGGTATTTTTCGAGTCTTTTCGATTGGGTTATGTTTCTTTAGCCTATTGTAATGTATTCGTTGTGGTTTTAATCAGATTCGGCGTGCGAAGAGGTTGATTCGAAAGGCAAAGTCATAGCGAGCTAGACTTGTGGCCGGCTTGAGGTGAGTAATAGATGTAGATGATGACCTGAGGGTTTGAAACCCCGGTATATCACATTGTGACGCTATATTGAGGCGAGACACGTACTCTATGACGAGTGCGGGGTCGATTGTGACTGGGGATTGTGACCTAGTCCGTTCCGTTTGATGTTCGTACTGTGTTCTTGACTAGAAATTGTTTGATAATCATCCTACTTGGATTTTATGAATATGTTTTGGGCTTTGTGCCTATCATTTGCATCCTTCAGGGATCCTTATCACTGCTTCCATGATGTTTAGCATATTTCATGATATCAGTCCTGAATTAGACACTGCCTCGAAATGTTTAATAAATAAATAAAGGTTTAAACACTTAGCTCTATAATTCCTAATAATTGAGACCAAAATGAATAATCTGACTGTGCCCGAGTGGCTTGCATGCATATATATATCTGGACTGAGTGTGGATCGGGCTGTACACCGCAGCGAATGTTACGATGATATTGCGCTTGGGCTGTAGGAGCCCTTCCGGAGTCTGAACCCCCACAGTGAGCACAGGTACCCAAATGGATCGGGCTGCGCGCCGCAGCGGTCATGTGCATTGTATTGCATTCATGCATTTTATATCCGTTGGTCTTAGTTGTCTTTGTTTGCGGTTGTTTCATCGTTTTATGTGCTGAATCGCTGATTATAGCTTTATATTGTAATATTTTGGAATTTCTTACTTTCAGCCATTATATATGTTTATTACTCATTGAGTTGGAAGTACTCACTTTACTCCCTGCACCATGTGTGCAGATTCAGGTGCTCCGGAGACTTAGTGGAGCTGTTTGCTGTTTTTCGTGAAGTTATTTTCAGGAGTTGTTGAGGTAGCTGCCTGACGTCCGCAGGACCCGACTCCTCCCCTTTATTTCATTTGTCTTTCCATATCCTAGACTTCTTTATTACTATGGATATATTACTCTGTTACATCTAGAGGCTCTAGACTCTGACTTGTGACTCCAGATCTATTGGGGAATGTTGGGATATTCGTTATTATTTTCCATACTATTTTATTTAGTTTCGGATTGGAACCTTGATATTTGCTATTTTAATCGTATTATTTGTTAACGGATTGCGTACTTGGGTTGAGAGTATTTAAATTGGTCGGGCTTGCCTAGCATTAGTTGGTATCAGAGCCTAGGTTACTAGGCCTCGCGAGTCATGAGCCGGTTTAGTAGAGTCTCGCGGAACGGTATGGGGACGCTTGTACTTCTCCTCGAGAGGCTGCAGAACCTTTAGGAAAACTCCATATTCTTGAAATTCTTGTCGTGGGGCTTTGTGATTCGAGAACTAAATCTCTGTATTCTATTCTCTCGCAGATGGCGAGAACTCGTGCTACCGGACGCGATGGTCGACCACCAGTACCACCCACTAGAGGCCGTGGACGCGGTCGTGGTCGTGGTCGAGGTAGGGCAGCAGAGACAGCACCTGCTGGCCCACCAGCTGCCACAGTTCAGGACCAGACTCCAGCTGTCGATGTCCCAACAGCACCTGTGCAGGCACCAGCAGTGCCTATTGCTATTCCTGGTCTCCAGGAGACCTTGGCACAGATACTATCAGTTTGTACTAGCCTGGCTCAGGCGGTCTCAGCTTCTACTGCAGCAGCTGCTTCCCAGGCCGGGGAGGACATCAGACCCCTGTTGCTCACACACCTGAGCAGGTTGCCCAAAGATTTCAGACACCGGAAGCAGCCATAGCTCCTCCAGTTGCACCAGCTCCAGCCTATGAGGTTCCAGCTATGCCGGACGATGAGCAGCATCGTCTTGAGAGATTCGGCAGGCTTCAGCCTCCGAGGTTCAGCGGTGCTGAGGGCAAGGATTCCCAGGGTTTTCTGGATAAGTGTCAGCGTATGCTTCGCACTGCAGGGATCTTAGAGTCGAGTGGTGTGGCTTTTACTACTTTCCAGTTCTCAGGGTCTGCATTCACCTGGTGGGAGGACTTTGAGAGGCGTAGGCTGGTTGGTGCAGCGCCCCTTACATGGCAGCAGTTCTCCACTCTCTTTCTGGAGAAGTACGTACCGCTGTCTCACGAGGGAGG